>NC_079456.1:7904042-7944042 GCF_903798145.1 Danio aesculapii
ATAGTGAATTTACTTAAGTACATTTAAATTCATAATATCAGCAGTTAAATCTGGCCACCCCTTGGGGCGCCCCTGCTAGACCGTATGTGACCAGCCAACCGAATGTGATGTATTCAGTATCCAAACAGCTCCGTGCATGCAAGACGAGAAATAGTTCGTAATTTTTCGTAATTTCTTTTAATCAGAAAATAAGTCTAGTATTAAAAAAAAAACATTCTATTCATAAATGAGTAATACATTTTTTTTTAATCTTGTTTCCACATTCCCTTCAAAATTTTTAGCAGTTTATAATGAGTTTTAAGTATTCATTCCGTAAACAGTGGTGAACGCATGAAGAATAAAGGCTCTTGCTTTTGCACTCCTTTATTTCTGACACCACCATGAGAATCAGGTTTCCATGGTGCATCGCAAAACTGAATATTCTGTGCGACTGCCACAAGGGGGCATATTCCGACAGTCGCGTCCGAACGTCGTGTGCAGTGAAAGGCGGTTTTAGCCTTCCCCTTGTGTTATGTGTTCAGGTGAAGAGGTAGGGGTATCCCGATTCTCTTTTGAAGGCGTAGGGCTAGATAGCCCTTGAAACGGAGATTTTTCAGAACCACACTCGAAACCAAGCGGTACGAAAAATACTAAGCACAAATTAGTATTTTTTTTGTCATTAATACAAATTGTCACAACAAACGCATATGTTTTAATACATTCATAACCGTGTTCGTGTTTTACCGTCATGTTAAAAAAAAACAAATGCTAAAATAATAAAATTTGGCTATCTATAATCCCTAATAATAACACCTATATAGCAGTCCCACAACATACTTTTACTCAATGACACTAGAATTCCCTGTCAGAAAAGTCTAGTGGCTGTGAATGACCTTACTACAGTGTCTGTTCTAATGTTAATGTTGTTTTCGTGTGTTTACATAGATGAATATGGCCACTGTGTAAATGCACAGTACAGTTACGAGCTTATTGACGAATTATATCGTTATGATAACATGATATCATTGCCTTCAGTGTTGTAGTGCTATCCCATTTCTTAGGGGTAAAATTTGTAACCCTTCCCCTTTACACTCTGTTTCAAGGGCAAGGGGGAAGATGTAGGGGTACAAAAATAGAATTGGGCTTTGGCCTTCATGCAGGTTGCCAGCTTGATGACACAAACAAAAACAAGCACGTCTGACCATTGAGACTTACAATATAAGCTAATCAGCTAATGTTTAATTTTTTAATACTTGGCTTACTTCCAAGTTAAAACCATCTGAATGGTTAAAAGTTAAACAAAAGTTGAATCACAACATCACAAGATGTCCTCCAGAGGTCACATTTTTGACCACAATCGTCACACATTCAGTCTTCACGACTAAAATGAAACACTTTTTTTTTTAGGGTTTTTTTTTGTCAAGACAACTCGAAGTTCTGAAATATAATTGTGTAAACTGGCAGTGGGCTGGTTATAGAGACCAAAACCAAAGACAGACATTCAGACAAGGAACGCGCATTTTCAAAGGAGAACATCTAACATTAGCATTGTTTTCAGAGAAACAAGTACACTTAGCATGTTTTTTTAAATATCTGCAAACATATTACAGTAATTTTAATGCGTCAGAAGAGTAATAAGTGGACATATAATGTGCATGAGAAGATCATTTAGATTTTTAATTATTAACAAAACCTGTTTTTGCCCAATTACAATGAAAAAGAAAGTAAAACTGAATGTACTCCATTCAAAAGCAGCTCAAGGGAATGACTATATTATACTCACCAGTAACGCTAAAGCATTCTTCACTGATAATACTGATGCTGTGATTCCGTTGAATGCTAAAGCTGCTGCCGTCGAGCTGTACTTTATAAACTCCAGAGTCTGTGCTTTTGGTGTTCATGATGGTCAGAGATCCAGTCTGATGATCCAGCTTCAGTCTGTCTCTGAATCTCTCATCTCCACCTTCACAGTGGACATCTCTGCAGGTCTTACTCTGATCTCCTGTGATTTCAGCGATGACAAGGTCATTAAAATACCATTTGACATGATTGGGGTTTTTAATTGGACCATTTAAAGTGACAGATTCTCCCTCCTTCACTGATTTATTCTTCGTTTCATCTGATTCAGCAGTAGAAACATCTAAAAAACACAGAGCAACAGATGATTCGAGGATCTTTGTTGTTACAAAACACAAAAAACAAAAAAAAATGACAATGTCAGATCTGCGTGATCTCTGACAAAACATCACTCCAGTTTTCCAGCTCGAGGTCCTTTCTGATGCTCTCTTTGTTTGCTGTAAAATAAAAGTAAAAATACTAAAAATAGTTTTAAAACCAAAACAAAAAAACAATGACAACCAAATAAGATGAAAGATATGAAGCATTTTAATTTACAATACGTCATAATATACTCTTCAGACTTGCTCCTAGGCGCATCATTGACTTATTCATTGTTTCTTGGCCATTTAAAAGCTGAATGCATGTGGCAGAAGATGATGTGTAGTTCATTTTAACACCTCTAAAGACAGACTTTTAATGCTTTCAATGCAGACCTTTTTAGGGACCGAAAGGCAGACCATTATAAAGTATTACTATATACATTAACTTACACTTGCTCACATATTGTTGCTATAATGCACAGAAACGAGTCAGATTTCCAGTCAACTGCATGTTGTCCAACAGCAATGAATGCAGGGCAATTAAAAATAATGTAAGGAAGGCGAATGGCTTGTAAAACAACATTTTTAATGATACATTTTAACTAATAAATTAACCAAATATTAAATCGGCATATTGACAAATTAATTATGGATGCATATAGCATTCTTTTGTAAAAATTCCGATATTAGTTAGCTAACATACAGTACATTAATGATTTATATATATATATATATATATATATATATATATATATATATATATAGGCCACTTTATTAGGTACACCTGTCCAACTGCTGGTCAACACAGCTTTTTAATCAACCAATCACATGGCAGCAACTTAATGCATTAAGGCATGTAGACGTGGTCAAGACGATCTGCTGCAGTTCAAACTGAGCATCAGAATGGGGAAGAAAGGGGATTTAAGTGACTTTGAACGTGGCATGGTTGCTGGTGCCAGACGGGCTGGTCTGAGTTTTCAGAAACTGCTGATCTACTGGGATTTTCACGCACAGCTATCTCTAGGGTTTACAGAGAATGGTCGGAAAAAGAGAAAATATCCAGTGAGGGGCAGTCCTGAGGTCACAGGGGTATGGCCAAACTGGTTCGAGCTGGTTCGTAACTCAAATAATCACTCATTACAACCGAGGTCTGCAGAAGAGCATCGCTGAACGCACAACACGTCCAACCTTGAGGCAGATAATTGGACAATAGAAGATTGGAAAAACGTTGCCTGGTCTGATGAGTCTCGAATTCTGCTGCCACGTTCAGATGGTAGGGTCAGAATTTGGCATCAACAACATGAAAGCATGGATTCATCCTGCCTTGTATCAACGGTTCAGGCTGGTGGTAGTGGTGGTAGTGTAATGGTGGATGTTTTCTTGGGGATGTTTTCTTGGCACTCTTTGGGTCCATTACTACCAACTGAGCATTGTGTCAACAACACAGCCTACCTGAGTATTGTTGCAGACCATGTCAATCCCTTCATAAACAGTGTATACATCTTCTGATGGCTACTTCCAGCAGAATGACGCACAATGTCATAAAGCACAAATCATCTCAGACTGGTTTCTTGAACATGACAATGAGTTCACTATACTCAAATGGCCTTCACAGTCACCAGATCTCAATCCAATAGAGCACCTTTGGGATCAGGTGGAATGAGAGATTCACATCATGGAGCAGACAAATCTGCAGCAACTGTGTGATCCTAACATGTCAATATGGACCAAAACCTTGTTGAATCTTTGCCACGAAGGATTAAGGTAGTTCTGAAGGCAAAAGGGTGTCCAACCTGAGTCCAACCTGATACTAGTAAGGTGTACCTAATAAAGTGGCCACTGAGTACATATGGTTAATGAGATGACTAATAATGAAATTATAAAATAGGAACACAATTACAAATATTACGTTAAATAAAGTAATGCAATGGCTCAAACTTTAACCTTTTATTTTAAATGTTTACCTAGATGTGTCACTGTCAATAAGCAGCATTCAAGTCAAAAGCCATTGCACATAGTCTAGACTAGGGGTATCCAAACTCGGTCCTGGGGGGTCAGTGCCCTGCATAGTTTATCTCCAACTTCCTTCAATACATCAGCCTGAAAGTTTCAAGTATACCTAGTAAGAGCTTGATTAGCTGATTTGGGTGTGTCTAATTGGGGTTGGTACTAAACTTTGCAGGACACGTTTGGGCACCCCTGCTCTGGACAGATATCAAAAAATATGCTCAAGCAAACAGAATTAAATATTAGGGGATGTTGATTTCAACTTTCATTAAAAGACTTACCTTGAACTATGATGTTGAAGCTCTTGACACTGTTGCTGCTGCTGCCGATAATCTGTAGCTGATAATCTCCTTCATCTGTAAATGTGGTGTTCGTGATAGTAAGAGATCCGGTCTGATGGTCCAGCTTCAGTCTGTCTCTGAATCTCTCGTCCCCATCTTCACACTGAACATCAGCACAGATAAAACTGAGATCTCCGTTGATCTGAGCGATGCGAGTGTGATCAAAAAACCATTTAATCTTTTCCTGTTGCTTTGTTTTAGTATTAGTGTGTAGAGTGAGTGAATCTCCCTCCATCACTGGCACTGTATTAACCCCGAAAACACCTAATGAGGAAGAAATGAAAAGTTTAGTATAACAAACCAAACAGTTAATCATTTTCTTAACACATCTGAAACTTTTTTTTATGTGGATCTTAAAAATTGCAGGAAAAGAATTATGTGCAATGCAGAAGATCAGTGATTCATATCAAATAAAAGTGCATCTCCTAACTCACATCCTGCTTCATATACTGTATAGACTCTCCCTAATGTGCTACTTGTACAAGTACATATTACTCTATATTTCCTTGGCCTTTGGAGTTAATTTTAACCTTTCAAAGAGCTGAAATATTTCACACCAACTCAGGAAATAAAAGCATAGTAATCCCGCTTTATTCAGAATAAACTTTAATTTTACTTTCACATTCATTTGATTTATTTTTATCTCCAATCTTTATTGATTATCATATATATATATATATATATATATATATATATATATATATATATATATATATATATATATATATATATATATATATATATATATAAATATTTATTTATTTATATTATACTTATTAAACTATATATATTTACAGGATTGCTTTTACTTTCATTTTCTAGTCATTAAATCTCTGATGCTGTAAATCGTTTCACTTGGTTAAACTTGCAAACTCAAGTTAACCAGCTGCCTTGAAAATGAGTCAACTCAACTAAGAAAGATTCTTTGTTTCAACTTAAGATGTTGAGTTTTAGTTAAATATATTGTGAAACTCAACATCTTAAATTGAAAAAAAAAAGAATCTCTAAGTTGAGTTGACTCAAATTTTCAAGGCAGCAGGTAAACTTGAGTTTAACCAAATGAAACGTTTTACTGTATCATTAGAGATTCAGTGGCCAGAAAATGAAAGTATAAGCAATTCTAAATGAAACACAATTATAAATTAAAATAAAAAGTTTCACATTATTATTAAAGATTAGAGATGTGTCAAATTTAAAATGTGTAAAACGAAACTCACATTTAAGGCAGATGGTGAACTTGAGTTTGTAAGTTTAACCAAGTGTAACATTATGATGTGTAATAATTTGTCATGTCTTACTATAGGATGCGTTTAAATGGCCCACTTATTCACGCTTTCATAATTGCGTTGTCATTTTCGTTTTCTGCGAAATTCGTTTTCAGTCCCTATTGATAATGTCAAAGCCTATACGTTTTCATGTTTTATGCGTTTTAAATGCCAACTTTTACATGTTTTATTCGAAATTCAGTTTGTTTAACTTTTTACACCCTGCTAATGTGAAATAACCCTTTTCATGTTTTTTCAACATTTCTTTTATACTTTCACTTTCGTTTTTTCCGCCTACAGTCTAATGATGTGACATGATGTTTACTTCAAAGCACTTTCGTTTAACAAGCACTTCGTTTAAAGCACTTTTCTTTTCATTATTCTTTATGTCTGTGTCCTTCATTCATGTAAGAGTTACTAATATGTCTAAATCTAATGGGACAGTGCGTATTTGGCACACAACCGCTATTTTTTCCGTCCGTTTCCGCGTATCCAAACATACTTGATGTTTCTGCAAAACTTTTCATGATAAAAACGGCGAACAAAACACACTTCTCAATCGTTCATCATAAACTTTGATTATTTGTGCCAGAGAGCCAGCTGAGTCTAACAACAAACGGTCTCAACAGAATTATATTCCCCAAACAACCCGGAAATCTACCGAGCGATCCATCGGCTGTTTTACTTATGACTTGTCGACCAAAATACAGACTGATACAGACCGGGGATTTCCCGGTATTCATAACATATGATTAAATGCCCACTCAACTGGGACACATGACAACGCAACACTGACAATTATACACGTTAATATTTTAAATATGAATACAAATCCGCGATCTGGTTTAACTGTTATCACTTTGCAACATCACTTGTCTTTGTTTTGAGCGTACATGACAGTGCGTCACATTTGCCATTACATAAAAAAAATACCTTGATGTAGGTCAAATATAATAAAAGAAAAAGAAAAACATGTCTTACCAAGTAGAAGACCATACAACTGGAACAAAACAATGATGATCATTTTAAAAGTATTTCTTTACGAGGAAGTAGAATTACTTATTATACCGTAGTAGAAGAACAAATTCTGTAAACACAAGCCTGCTCCTTTCATGTTTCTCTTTAACTGTAAACGAAAGTCATCAGGGAGCTGGGGCGGTGCAACCTTTAAGTAATGTAACCGCCAGAATTTTGGGAAGGGAAGCAATTCTTCATGAGGATCTCTCTTTAAAAGCATCGAATTTAAACTAATTGCTTCCCTATATGGAGCGTTCAAAACACGGGTAAACCCTTCCGGATTCAGGTTTCTGGTTCAGTCCTTCTCTCTATTGCTTTAGTATTCTCTATTTTTTTCAGCCATTGAAAAGCTAAATGCACCTAGCCGATTAAACTTGTGTCTATTGTAACGGTAGATAACAAGCTGTAGGCTATTTGAAAAAGTCTTTTAACCACAGTGTTGGGCCGAGTCCCAAAACACACTCCCAACCATTGAACAAAAAGGGCGTGCTTGCTCGTTTGGAGCTTTCAAATTTCAAACAATCGCGTTAGAGCAGCACCTTTAATTTGAAGTCAATCCGATTGTTATTTTTTATTTTATTATTATTATTTTTTTTTTTTTGTGACGGTTTCACAAATGGGTTAGGTCAGAGGTCAGGAACCTTTTTTCAGCAAAGAGCCATTTCAGATTTTTATTTTATCAAATGCATTTTTTAAAGAGCCATATGAAATAATAAATGAATAAACCTTTATTTATTTATAAACAAAACCTTTATGTCCATGCACAACTCAAAATTCAACAAATATGATGCAATACAATGTAAAGAAAGGACAACCCTGCTGAAAAATCCAGCTAAAACCAGCCTAGGCTGGTTTTAGCTGGTTGACCACCCTGGTTTTAGAGGGGTTTTGGCCATTTCCTGGTTTAAGCTGGATATTGCTGGTTTTGGCTGGGCTCCCAGCCTGGCTAGGCTGGTCAAGCTGGTTTTAGCTGGTCATCTCCCAGCCTGACCAGCTAGGACCAGGCTGGAAATGGCTGAAAACCAGCCTGGAAATGGCCAAAACCCCTTTAAAACCAGCCTGGTTGACCAGCTAAAACCAGCCAACCAGCCTAGGCTGGTTTAAGCTGTTTTTTTCCAGAAGGGAATTTACAGATTTTTTATTTTATTTTCGTGCATGAGGTTACCATAGAATCGTAAGTTATCATAGACATGTACCATAGAAATGTAAGAAATATAACTTGCCCTTTATTGTTGTCGCGATTCAAGTTAAACCACAGGTGGTTGGTTGAAACGTCATTTTATTGTAAACCGAGTTCTTGTTCATTTTGCTGTAGAAAATACAATAGAAAGGGAATTTTAATTGTATTTTCAGTAGGAAACTGATTTCTAGTAACTGTTAGATTTTTAGATTACCTAAAGAGATGTACCTAAACAGCTATACATAAAATCCTAAAATTGTTACAGACATAGACTCGATGCATTTCAGATCTATTTCGATATCAAATTTTAACACTCAATTGTTCAGCTTTTAGACAATTGCACTTTTACTTGTTTTTCAACACAGTAAATTGAATTCAACAAGTTTGAAGTTGATGAAAAAAACAAGCATTGAAATCCTTTTTTATACAAAAGTAAAATGTAAGGCTATTAAATAAGGTTTATTAAAAAAAGAAGATAGAAAACAGCAATATAAAGTGGCAAGACAAATTTGGCAAAGTGACTTAGTTTCAGCAGTGCAATCTCTTACACACACACAAACAAGGAATGTGGACAAATTAAAACACGCTACAAAAATATTCAAAAAGCTACAGTACATTCATATATTAAAGTTTGTTTGCTACCCGTTTCACATGTTTTTGTTTCAGCCACAGAGCCAGGAAAATTGTAGTATTTTCTATTTTAGTTAATACAATTTAGCCACGAACTTCAACTATTTTGTTTTTTTTTTGAAGTAAAAAAAAAAATAAATAAAATAATTTAAAAAAATCTCACAACTACAAAAAAAATTATTTTAGTTTGTCACCCATAAACCCTAGGGGGGGTCAAACCTAAAATGAAAAGAAGTTATGTGATTATAGTCAAAAACACTAGAACATTAATAAGACGAGGGCTACATAATATAAATGCTGGATTTCCTATTCTGGGCAGTGAAGCTAAGTTTTAATTTTAGTGTATCAAAATAAAGAATGAGCCATTAAATGGCATTTTCCTGGCCCGAATGGCTTCACAGCTTGAAACAATCAATCAAATACAAAAAAATGAGGTGAAATACAAGAAACTTGTAAACAAACAGTGCACAGTCCATACCATTACCTTTAAAGTGTGCTGTCAGGCAAAAGCTTGAGTGAAAAAGCATGAAGTACAAGAATAAAAGTGCATGAGAGAAACTTGAGAGAGAGAGAAATGCTTTCCCTTATTGATAACTTGCATATATGCTCTATCCTGTACCTTCTTATACCGTACCACAATCCATCCTATACATAGCTTCTCAATATAAGGGTGAGATACTTGGTCAGACAATTAGCATTTTTCATTTTATCAGCTAGCTATCAGTACTGCTTTTAGTTAACAGTTAGATCAGTTCATCAAACATGCCTCAAACTGATGTTATATAAATAAATTACACCATGTCTCTCTACTTTCTATCAGTCTCAGGACAGCAGCGGATAGATTTGTAACTTGTGCAGCATCAGTAAACATGTATTTGAAAACTCAGCAAAAATTTAGTAAACCCCGAATTCCAATGTGATAAATAAAATACTCGTCAGCAGACCTGTTTCAAGTAGGGCTGTGCGATTATTTGAAATCGAATTCGACATCGCGATTTGGACATGGAGACTGAACAGAGATGAGTTCAGCACAGGAGGACTTGGTGCCAAAAAAAAGTCAACATCTGTGGCGTGGAATTGCTTTGGAAACAGGAAGGCTGATGTATCGCAGAAAACGGTCATTTGTAGGTCAGTTTTATATTGCGTCTTATAGCGTGTGGAAAGCGTGAGGCGCATCGCTTCCTTCAGCATTTTTAACGCGCTCCTTTGTCTTTGCTAGGAGACCATCAATCATTTTCTCAGAGGATGACAAACTAACAAAACATTGCTGCAGCTCTGATACAAGTTTTATTAATGGAGAAAATTAAAAAGCACTGCAGTGTTTGAGTGTTCTGCGTTTGTCTGAGGTAATAAGCCTATCAAAAAATGTGTATATAGGCGACGCAGTGGCGCAGTAGGTAGTGCTGTTGCCTCACAGCAAGAAGGTCGCTGGTTCGAGTCTCGGCTGGGTCAGTTGGCGCTTCTGTGTGGAGTTTGCATGTTCTCCCCGTGTTCGCGTTGGTTTCCTCCGGGTGCTCCGGTTTCCCCCACAGTCCAAAGACATGTGGTACAGGTGAATTGTCCATAGTGAATGAGTGTGTGAGTTGCGGCTGGAAGGTGTAAAACATATGCTGGATAAGTTGGCGGTTCATTCCGCTGTGGCAACCCCGGATTAATAAAGGGACTAAGCCGAAAAGAAAATGAATGAATGAATGAAAATGTGCATATTCTATACAAATTATGAAGCTTATCTGTCAGTTCTGGTTATGTGCATATTCTATACAAATTATGAAGCTTATCAGTCAGTTCTGGTTATGTGACTCGCAGTGCGGCATTCTGAAGTTACATTTAAAAAGTTTGTCTGAAAAGAGATGTTTTCAACTAGGGGTGCCAGGAATACCCAAGAGCGTGTGGCTCTCAACATGTGAACGCAAGCTGTGCACCTCCATTGGAAATAACGGACTAAAGCACACAAAAGATGCGATATATGAATTCACGGCAGTGTCATAAAGAGGTCTATGATCCATGCATGGTATCTGTGGATACGTAGAAAAGTACATGCAACTACTTCTGATATGTGGTCAAAGAGAACATCGGTGCATGATCTTGAGTTTGACGTGTGCGCGCACAATTTATTTGTTTTGCCATACTGTAGGTCTGTTCTAGACAATTTGTTCGACCTTTACTAAGTGATTTTTATTTAATTTTTTGCCTTATGTCTGTATTAGAGAAATCTTACAGGTCTTTGATAATGATCTAATTGTTTTCCTTTGGAAACGTGTTTCAGATTCACACTGTAAAATGTCTCTGTGTGTGACGAAGTTGTAATTAAAATTAAAATCACAATAGTTCAAGAATATGATGATTGGTTTCTTTTGCCCATAGCGCACAGCCCTAGTTTCAAGACACTGAACTATTACATTTCAGTCAATAGTAGGGTCACTGCAGTAGCTGGTGTTAACCATAGCACTAAATAAAGGGATGGTTCACCCAAAAATGTTAATTCTGTCATCGTTTACCCAACCGTGACTTGTTTCAAACCAGCTAATCTTTTTTCCCTTTCCCTACACAAAATAAGATTGAGATAGGATTTTAAGAATGTTGAAAACCTGTAACCTTGTAAATTGCTTGGTTTGGGACTTGTGAAGCTGCACATCGATAGATTTGCTCTCCAGTGTTTGGACTTTCAGCAGTGAATATTACAACACACTGAACGGAGATTCAACTCTGAAATCTGGACTGAGAGTTTCAATCTACTAGAAATTCAATGTTAAGCAGCTCTGACACCATCTACATTGTAAAATCATTATAGAAATAAAGATTCATTAAATAAACCATTGAATTAAGCCATGGGTGAGTAAATAAAGACACACTAACTGACCTTACGTATTAGTTGTGTCTTGCTGATGCAAACACATTTTAGGACTACACATTATCATTGTATTAAATACGAAGTGCATCCCACAGACCTAAGAAAAAATGAAGTGTATAATTACAAGCTACAACAATATCCCTGAATGAGGTCCTGAATGAAACATTGATTCACAAGGAACACCAAAGGTACCAATAATGAAATTGGTTGTAACTTAATACTTTGATCGACTTGGGATGTCTGGGTATTAAATTTGCATTTCAAATACATTTGTGTATGATCCTGCCTATTTCTGGTAGTGGTGTTGGTCTCTTCATCTCTAGTCCTAAATACACACAGAACACAATAATTACATGATATAACAATCACACTGGACAAATAAAGCCAAGCTGAATATGTAAAATGTGCCAACTAAAAAAAAAAACAATACAGAGGATGTGAAAGACAGGAAAATTACCTTTAATGCCCAACAGGTCTTCATCTGCTACCTCGCGTTATGACGTCAGCTGTGAACTCCCGTTTGCAGCAGAATCTGAAGCGGTCATCAACGGAGTCATATTCTGACCTGGCTGTTAAGAAAACATGGGTTCATGCATCGTTAAACATGATTCAGTTACACAAACAAAATATTGGTGTTTTCAAGACTTGTGGTTTTCTTTTAGCATAGTGTGTTTCTGTTAATGAATCGACAGTCAGTACTATAGTACAAAAGAAAAGAAACAGGTTTGAATATCATATTGTGTGAATTTTTCAGCAAAAGACTACAACTGACAAAAATGAACTGATCAGCTGCGTAAAGATGTTTTAGAGGTGCTCAAACGCAAAAATAAAAAGGATTTGTTTACACATCACTTTAGGTAACCGTACATTTATATAAAGTGAAACAAACTAGAAATAAAACAAATAAGATTTTCTCCAGAAGAAAAAAAACATCAAACATACTGTAAAAATGTCTTTGCTCTGTTAAACGTCATTTGTGAAATATTTATAAAAAAGAAAAAAAAAAACTCAAAGGGGTGCTAATAATTCTGACTTCAACTGTATATATTTTTATTTTTACAATAGTTATTAGAAATCTGAAAGAGACCACACACAAATACTCTAGTATATTCATAGTTTTTTTTTTGCAGATAGGGAGATTCATTGCTCAGTTTCTTACCTCATCTCTCTGTTGTATTTCACCACCTGTTTGAACAACAAGAACAACAAAAAGTTATTTTGGTTGATTACAACATAAGAACATGTTGTCACATGTTTTATTTGTTTCCATCTGAAACTTGGCCCATTATTTCCCCACGACAGATAACAACCAAACTGAGGCAATTTGACTTACAAACTCAAAGAAAGCAGAATCAAAGTTGAAGTGAAACAGTCAGTCAAGCTTGCATTATTTTGTAAATTGTTTTCCACTATGATGAAAATGTATAAAACACACAGTTAATATATCCATTTTGAAGAAAAGGGGCATGTTTAACTCTAGCTTTTAAAGCTAGGCAGCTGCCACCATAGAATGCCACCTTGTCTGATGTCACGGAGTTGGTTCCGTTCCCTGAGGTGATCAGATACAGTGGAAATGATGGACTGACCAGGGAAAGCCTAATTTAACCCAATGTGTGATGTTGTGGCTGTGAATTACAGAGCTGTGCAAGACAGTCATTTGTGGCTGATATATCAACCCCCCTAGTTTTTCATGATGAAATAAAAAAAAAAAAATGCTAATTTTTGCTGCCAAATTCTTAACTAAACGCAAAATAAATAGCAAAAAATGAAAATAATGTCATAAAACATCAAATTTCAAACCATAATCAAATTATATTTATTGCAATTAAATGTTTTACGTGGCTTATAGACGTTGCATACGCAGCACACATGGACTATTTCTCAAAATGCGTTCTTCAGTGGTCTTGCGTCCTCGTGTAACGTCATCATCAGCTGCCAAAGTTCAGTTCCAATACTCAAGACCGCAAGAACGGGGATGCGTGAAACTTCCTGGATGTGTTCCTGATATCGAGGACGCACCGATGCAGACTTGAGCACTGAACTCGATATAGAAGTCCCAGAACAGAAGTCATTGCGACTGGAGGTGGGAAGTGCAGCATTTTATATAGATTTTTTATTAAAGTTGAGAGATATCACTTATTTATCTCTAAATAAAACAGTGAATATAAACATTACTGTGAACATCTTAATAAAGAAATGAACACAATAAGAGTGTTTATTTGTTGAAATTCGTATTAAAATCTCTTTTATTTATATTGTGCAACGTATATTTGTTAAGTCTTTATGCATCGTATATATTTTGAAAAGGAAAAAAGTAATAAATCGTTGTATTAATGCTGTATTGTTTAAATAATTTTCAGTTAAAAACTTTATCTATTAAATTACCCAATAAATTGTATTTTTTTAACATCTACCCCTACCCCAACCCTAAACCCAACCGTCACAGTACTGTAAAAATATGAATTATTGTTATACAGCGTCACAAAAAATGCTGCAATATTGATGTGTGTATCGCACTTCCGGCCAGCAACATATCCTATCTAGACTTTACCACAGTACAATACTAGTTTTGGTTTGTCTTTTTGAAATGGCAATACAGAGGTATGGAACACACAGGGTAGATTACAATCTATTTGGTGTGTTCAAGTGCTGTGTTTTGGCCCAGACACAGTTATTGTTAGTTCTTATCGTCAGCTTGGTGTGCCCTGATCTTTACATTTAAATGTCCTGTCTTGTTAGTTTCAATCCCCTCTTGTCGAATCAGCAGTTTTGTAATACTCACTGTTATTTCTTCGTTTGTTCTTTTTATAGTAATACCATCCAGACAGTGCAGCAATGAGAAGAGCAACAGCTACACATATTGCTGCTATAATGGCAGGAGACAGACCGGCTTCTGGAATTAATAAAGACAGAATTTATTACAAGAGAACAAAAGTTAAACCATACAGCCAATCTGATATGAGCAACTTTCTAATGTTTACATTTGAATTGTATGGTATGATTTAACGCACGGCTTCTCAAGAGCTTATAAGAGCTTCAAGAGCTTTGTGTTATAAAACAGCAAACAGCAGTGTCTACTAGAAAGCTAATTTTATGCATACCATTTTATGTTACCATCAATGATTTTTTCATGTCACCTTGTACTGTAGTTCAGTTTCTCATAAAATCTTGACCAATCAAATGCTCTCTGGTATCAGACATGCCCCGCCCCCTTCAAGACACTTGTCATTTGCTTTTCAATTGATGCTCTTGAGCTCAACCACTCCCACTGGCAGAGCTGTGAGAAACATTTTTGCGCTATTGGCTGTTTATTTTAAAGGGGAGGAGTTACTCTAACCTGCCCTCTCTTCATTTTTCAGTTGAGATTATGTTAACCGTCGAATAAAAATAAAAGGAAAAGCACAAACTAAGTGTAAAACTTAAGTAATACTTACTAGTGACATCAACATGGAAGATTTTGATGGGCTTGCCGTTTTCACGACGGCGGCGACGGATGCTGGATCCGCTGCTGACCATGTGTAGATTATATAGTCCAGCGTGTTCAGTTGTGATGTTCGTGATGGTCAGAGATCCAGTGTGATTGTCCAGCTTCAGTCTGTCCTTAAATAGCTTTATGCACTGGTCGTTTGCACAAATCCTAATCTGTTCTCCAGTGACCTCAGCAATGAGGATGTCATTAAAATGCCAGGTCATCAGGTCACCATTTGGTTTTCTTGCCACACCGGAATCCAAATCCACAGATTTTCCCTCTTCCACTGAAATGTTCCTCACTTCAATTAGTGGCGCAGCAGAGACCGCTAAAACACAAACCAAAAGCTGATTTAAGGTATTTTGGGTGAATAAAAGACTTTAAAAAAAACCCATTTCTACAAGAACTAAGCTTCCCATAATTACACAATTATAAAATCAACTAAAGGAAAAGGTAAGAGATTGTATAAGAAATCATTTTCCTGAAAATAAACCCCACAATTCAAACTATTGGATCACCAATGAAAGAGAAACAGCCTCCATATTTAAGGCCATTAAAAGACCAAAGTGACCACAATACAAATCACCACAGGAAACAGAGGACCATAATATGTTATTATGTTATGTCAATTCTTCCAGAAACCTGCTTAGCTCTCCTTAGAAGAAAACAGACTAATATTTAATAGTTATCTTCAAATATCTAACATTTATTTGAAGTAAAAAACTGGATTGCCCGTTAAATTCTTAAAAAAAAGAATGCACACAGGAGAGGGTTATTCCACTTATACTACCATTCTCAAAGCTAAGGTAACTTTTTGGATGTTGTATTCTACACTATTTTAAGGGATGTAAACAACAACGATGGTCCTAACGTATTTCCCGTTTTAGATTTTTAATTTCTATTGCTTCTGAGAATCCAAAAAGAGCCACATATTGATAAATAATGTTATGATAGCTGCTTTAACATGATGTTATGATTGAACTGCAGGAAATGTTCATGGGCAATGACATCACCACATTGATATGGTCTATAGACATTTGTGTGTAGAACTAGCTTCTTACGCATCTCATTAAAGCCTTCTGTTGTGATTTGACTGTTGTAGCTGTTAATTTAGCTGAAATCATTCAGCGTAGCGATATGGAACTATAATGCCTGGAACTATACGGTGGGCCATTTATATGGAAACAACTTAATAAAATAGGAATGGTTGGTGATCTTAATGGCCTGTTTGTGGCACATTAGTATATGTGAGGGGGCAAACTTTTCAAGATGGGCGGTGACCATGGTGGCTATTTTGAAGTTGACCATCTTGGACATAACTTTTGTTTTTGCAATAGGAAGATGGTCATTTGACACATCAGACTTATTGGGAATTTCACAAGAAAAACAATGGTTGGTTTTAACGTAACTTTATTCTTTTATGAGTTATTGAATGGCCCCCAAGGTCTCTTAGACTTTTATCTTTGGGGTTATCTGAAGGCAATTGTCTATGGTGTGAAGATACAAGATGTGCAGCACCTGAAACTACGGATACTGAAAGCCTGTGCTGGCATTTCTCCTGTGGTATTCAGTGTGTGAAGAGTGGGAGAAGAGGGTTGCATTGACAATCCAATAGAACGGGCAGCACATTTAACACATTTTTATAAGTGGTCAGAAAAGTTGTTTTTCTTGTGAAATTCCCGATAGGTTTGATGTGTCAAATGACCCTCTTCCTATTGAAAAAAAAAAAAGTTGGATGGCCAAGATGGCCAACTTAAAAATGGCCACCATAGTCATCACCCATCTTGAAAAGTTTGCCCCCTCACATATACTAATGTGCCACAAACAGGACGTTAATAACACCAACCATTCCCATTTTTATTATTAAGGTGTATCCATATAAATGGCCCACCATGTACTTTATCCGTGTGTTTATCTGAAAATAATGGCAAACCTTAGAATGTTCATCAGCCAATCAAAATCAAGCACTCAACAGCCCTGTAGTACAATACAGTTTTTATAAAGCCCTCAATTAAGTGTCTAAAAATAAAACGTGGTGTGTCTTAACACATTGGAAAAGGCCATAACATAGCATTTAGTTTTCCTTATCAAAAAAGCAGCCATGATGAAATGCTAAAATAATAAATTCAATAAAATTTAAACTTTTTTTATAAATAAATCAGAAACTGAAGGATGAATCCTCTCTTACATTATTTATGATCATTTTGCCCTCACCAGAAGCTGCTCATAAATACTAAAGCCAATACAGATGTAACAACAAACAGGGGCGTAGCAACCGGGGGGGACGGGGGGGATCCGTCCCCCTCACTTTTAGAGACAGACCATTTAGAAACAGGTGATTAATAATTATATGAACGTATGATCTCATACAGCCGTCTCCCCCGCTTTTAAAATGTCCGATATGCCCCTGACAACAAAACAGCTTTCTATTAAACCAAATTGACACAACGTGTACTGTGCAAACAAATAAATGCAAGTGAAAAAGCAAGCGAAAAGAAGCCAGGCAAGGAAGTACAACAATTAAAGTCAATCAATTCAATTCAAGTTTTGAACTGAATTAATTAATTGAATAAAGTCAATTAATGTGCTCAATACAATTTATACAAACACAAGTGCACAAAAGTCATATTATGGCAGTGTGCTGTGCACAAAAGATTTACAAACATGCTTGCCAGTGTCATGTGAGGTGCGGGTGCTTGCAATTCAATGCAAATCAAAGTGCGTATAAATGTATTTAACAAATGTGGCTGTAAGATTTATCATTACATTGTTTACCTTTTCTTTCCATTCGTGTACAAATTCCACACCTCTATCAGCTTGGCTTTGAAAACAAGGCAATCTTTCACTATTACAGCACATTAATCAAATAGAAATGAGAAAAATAGAGCCGTAATATAATATCAATGTTCACTACTATTCGGACTCTCTACTGTAGTTTTGGGATCCTACGAACCATGACGTTGTGTCATTCTGTTGCGTTTAAAGATGCAGAAAGAGAGAAGTGAACGAGAAAGAACATGTCAATACTCTTAATAAACACAATTTAATGATATAAAATGTAATACCGAGTATTAAATATTGACTTACCATAGACAGAGACTCGGAAGATTTTTTCAGGATGTCTTTCTTTGCTGAAAATGAGTAGTGAATAATTTCCAGAGTCTGTGGTTCTGGTGTTGATGATGGTCAGAGATCCAGTCTCATGATCCAGCTGCAGTCTGTTTCTGAATCTCTCAGTACCTTCATTACACTTAACATCTGTACAGGTAAAACGGCGATCTCCATTTATTTGAGCTATGCGAGTGTCATTAAAATACCATTTGAAATCTTGCTCCTGGATAATTTTAACATCAGTGGATAGGGTGACTGAATCTCCCTCTTTCACGGGCACAGAAGCTCCACATGAACCAGCTGCAAAAAGACCTGGAGAAAGAACTGAAATTTAATTATAATTCAATCTGTGATAGTGGAAAAAATATAAATAAAAATATACAACAACAATGTGTGTGTGTGTGTGTGTGTGTGGTTTGCTGACAAGATTTTACTTCCTGAGATTATGAAGCTGCAGTTAAGAATTTGATTAAGTGTGAGGGTGGGCTACAGAGATACTTAATAAATACAAGGGCTGAACGATAAATCAACAAAACATTGCATTGACTTCCACATCATGTGAGTAAGCTAGTGTTTAACAGCAGATGGCGCTCTAGGCTAGTTATTATCAGCAGATGGCACTTTTGGCTAGTTTTTAAACAACAGATGGTGATCTAGATTAGTTTTAACGACAGACGAATATAATCTAGTTTTTAACAGCAGACAACGCTATAGGTTAGTTTTTAATCAAAGATAGTTTTAACAGCAGATGACAATATAGCCTAGTCTTTAACAGTAGGTGGTGCTGTAGGCTAGTTTTTAACAGCCTACTATCAATCAAATGTTTGTCATTATCTGCGCATTCCTTAAGTAACTGTTGTTTAACATTAATCAAACAACAAATGAGAGAATCACTTACATTTTGCATTTACACATATATCTTCAGCAGATTTTTCATTTTCTTTAAATCAAAAAAAAAAAAAAAAAAAAAAAAAAAAAAAAAAAAAAAAAAAAAAAAATATATATATATATATATATATATATATATATATATATATATATATATATATATATATATATATATATATATATATATATATATATATATATATATATATATATATACACACACACACATATATATATATATATATATATATATATATATATATATATATATAGATATATATATATATATATATATATAATTATTATTATTATTTATAAAAAAATTGTCAATGATATTTTGACGTATGATCCTAATCCAGTAACTCTACAATTCAGCCAATTATACTTTCGAGTTTGGGAGAAGCATAAAGGCAATTGAATGGTGTTCAAAGTGTCACACTGTACTTATAAAGGTATAATTCACCCAAAAATGTAATTTCTGTCTTAATGTAATGCTGCATTAACGACCACGAAATGACATTTAAGCTGATGCACTATTTGGTTACTAACAAGAGGACACGTGTGCCCGTGAATGATGTCTACAGAGAACAGAGCCTGCATAGGCTTTGAATAACAGGAAATAAAGTTGTAAATAGCGTTCAGTTTGTTGCACTGAACAATCGATTGGGAGCCACACGGGAAGTATGATTTCCATTTTTTTTTTTTCTTAACGTCACGGCAGCCATGACATAAGCTCACTTCTGAAGTGAAAGTGAAACCAAAAGCACACACATCATTTAAACAATCATATTGCATTTTAAAGGTATGATTCTGACAGGCATTTGATATGTTTTTTTCTTTGTGCATCCAAATAAATGTTTACGGGGTCAGTATAACAAGCCTATATATGCTGAATATGATGGGGAATGTGATAATGACAAATGTTTCATATTATCAGTGAAATGAAATGAATAATGTTGTCAATGACAAATGGCAAGCACATGTCTCAAACATAACAATTAAACTTTAGAATTATGAATATTCTGATGTCATTACTTTACTGTGAATTAATGACCAGGACAAATCTCTGGTCATCTCTTTCAGACAGCTTACTTTTTTGTCCAGTTACTCCTGTTGGATGTGGTTCGTCTTTTTTGTAATGTAATGTGTATTTATATAGCACGCTTATCATGTATGGCCATACACCCAAAGCGCTTCACAATCATGAGGGGGGGGTCTCTCCACACCACCACCAGTGTGCAGCATCCACTTGGATGATGTGACGGCAGCCACATGTGGTTTTTAGTGGTTTGCTGACATTACTCTGCATAACTTGGCTCTTGATAAATCGCAAAGGCTTGCTATCTAGGTCACAGATTCGTTAGCGAGATGCAAACCAATAATTTGTCCTCTTTTGAACCCTGATACATCACCTATACATGATGTGTGCATTGGAATATAAACAAAACTATGGCATTCCTCTGCTAATTAAACCTTCACACTCTGCTCTTACTGGTGAAATGTGCAATCAATGAAGACTGGCCACCAGGCTACTTAAATTTAGCCATGAAGCCTAATGACACTAAATTGACCAGTGTTTCATTTTCATTGTCCAACCCCTGTACATATAAAACAAATTTTGGCCCACACCTGATCCATTTTTATACATACATTTTTCATTAAAACATTTATTTAAAAATTATGAAAAACCATTAAGACATATTTGTCTTTTGTTTTTACTAATAGCCATAGCTACTTATTACGAATGGTCAAAACAACAGAAACTTGTGTCTAAAAATCAATATAATCTAATAATTGAATGGTCAAAACAACAGAAACTTGTGTCTAAAAATCTATATAATCTAATAATCGAATGGTCAAAACAACATAAACTTGTGTCTAAAAATCTATATAATCTAATATTCGAATGGTCAAAACAACATAAACTTGTGTATGAAAATCTATCTAATCTAATAATCGAATGGTCAAAACAACAGAAACTTGTGTATGAAAATCTATCTAATCTAATAATCGAATGGTCAAAACAACAGAAACTTGTGTCTAAAAATCTATCTAATCTAATAATCGAATGGTCAAAACAACAGAAACTTGTGTCTAAAAATCTATATAATCTAATATTCGAATGGTCAAAACAACATAAACTTGTGTATGAAAATCTATCTAATCTAATAATCGAATGGTCAAAACAACAGAAACTTGTGTCTAAAAATCTATATAATCTAATATTCGAATGGTCAAAACAACAGAAACTTGTGTATGAAAATCTATCTAATCTAATAATCGAATGGTCAAAACAACAGAAACTTGTGTATGAAAATCTATCTAATCTAATAATCGAATGGTCAAAACAACAGAAACTTGTGTCTAAAAATCTATCTAATCTAATAATCGAATGGTCAAAACAACAGAAACTTGTGTCTAAAAATCTATATAATCTAATATTCGAATGGTCAAAACAACATAAACTTGTGTATGAAAATCTATCTAATCTAATAATCGAATGGTCAAAACAACAGAAACTTGTGTCTAAAAATCTATATAATCTAATATTCGAATGGTCAAAACAACATAAACTTGTGTCTAAAAATCTATATAATCTAATATTCGAATGGTCAAAACAACAGAAACTTGTGTCTAAAAATCTATATAATCTAATATTCGAATGGTCAAAACAACAGAAACTTGTGTCTAAAAATCTATATAATCTAATATTCGAATGGTCAAAACAACAGAAACTTGTGTATGAAAATCTATCTAATCTAATAATCGAATGGTCAAAACAACAGAAACTTGTGTCTAAAAATCTATATAATCTAATATTCGAATGGTCAAAACAACATAAACTTGTGTATGAAAATCTATCTAATCTAATAATCGAATGGTCAAAACAACAGAAACTTGTGTCTAAAAATCTATATAATCTAATATTCGAATGGTCAAAACAACATTAACTTGTGTATGAAAATCTATCTAATCTAATAATCGAATGGTCAAAACAACAGAAACTTGTGTATGAAAATCTATCTAATCTAATAATCGAATGGTCAAAACAACAGAAACTTGTGTCTAAAAATCTATATAATCTAATATTCGAATGGTCAAAACAACATTAACTTGTGTATGAAAATCTATCTAATCTAATAATCGAATGGTCAAAACAACAGAAACTTGTGTATGAAAATCTATCTAATCTAATAATCGAATGGTCAAAACAACAGAAACTTGTGTATGAAAATCTATCTAATCTAATAATCGAATGGTCAAAACAACAGAAACTTGTGTATGAAAATCTATCTAATCTAATAATCGAATGGTCAAAACAACAGAAACTTGTGTATGAAAATCTATCTAATCTAATAATCGAATGGTCAAAACAACAGAAACTTGTGTCTAAAAATCTATCTAATCTAATAATCGAATGGTCAAAACAACAGAAACTTGTGTCTAAAAATCTATATAATCTAATATTCGAATGGTCAAAACAACATAAACTTGTGTATGAAAATCTATCTAATCTAATAATCGAATGGTCAAAACAACAGAAACTTGTGTATGAAAATCTATCTAATCTAATAATCGAATGGTCAAAACAACAGAAACTTGTGTCTAAAAATCTATCTAATCTAATAATCGAATGGTCAAAACAACAGAAACTTGTGTCTAAAAATCTATATAATCTAATATTCGAATGGTCAAAACAACATTAACTTGTGTATGAAAATCTATCTAATCTAATAATCGAATGGTCAAAACAACAGAAACTTGTGTATGAAAATCTATCTAATCTAATAATCGAATGGTCAAAACAACAGAAACTTGTGTATGAAAATCTATCTAATCTAATAATCGAATGGTCAAAACAACAGAAACTTGTGTCTAAAAATCTATCTAATCTAATAATCGAATGGTCAAAACAACAGAAACTTGTGTCTAAAAATCTATATAATCTAATATTCGAATGGTCAAAACAACATTAACTTGTGTATGAAAATCTATCTAATCTAATAATCGAATGGTGAAAACAACAGAAACTTGTGTATGAAAATCTATCTAATCTAATAATCGAATGGTCAAAACAACAGAAACTTGTGTATGAAAATCTATCTAATCTAATAATCGAATGGTCAAAACAACAGAAACTTGTGTCTAAAAATCAATATAATCTAATAATCGAATGGTCAAAACAACAGAAACTTGTGTATGAAAATCTATAAATCTACATAACTGTATAACAGCAACAGTTATGAAGTAATAAATGGATTTATGAAAAGTGTAAAGTTATTAAAGCATTAAAAAACTGATACAATGGGGAAAAAATTATATCAATCTTACCAACTGATAGAATAATTAGCACTTGGGTGTTCATTTTGACCTGAAAAGAAAGATAATTTAAATTAACTAGAAGACAAGAATTCCGACAGATTAATTCAAGTATTTTACTATAGTCAGAGTTCTTACACTTTTTCCAAAGTCAAATTTAAGTACTTTACAGGTGGAATTTTACATTTTTCCAGCACTTTACAAGTGTGACAAATACATATTTACACTTACACATTACTATAGAATAAATAGCATCTGATACAGTATAGAATTCCACAACATTTTTGAAAGTATGTTTGCACCAAGTTCAGTATTGAATAACTGTAATATACCCCTTTAAATGTCATTTACTCAAATCCTAAATGTGTCATCTTTCACCTTGAATTCATTTTAATTTAATGTATTATTCACTCATAAAGTTCTAATCCAAACAATCTGTCTCCTGCTTAATAAAAGGCCACATATTTTTAAAGGCATATAACACATGCAAATGTGCTGACTCCAGTTTTTACGCAAAATAAATATTATTATTATTATTACTACATATTTAAATAAATTTATCTAAATACTTTATCCAAATTTATACTAAGTGCTTTATCCAAAACATAATCCCTTTTCAGTCCTTGAAAACATTAGACTGAAATTCATGCATTTCAGGACCCATATGAACTCTGTATAGTATTGTTCAAAATCATAGTATTTTATGTAAGAATTCTTTCGTATTTATTTCCATATACACGTGACTGATTGACTGGAACACATTGAAGGCAGAAGTCAGATATCCCTTCAAGAAATTCATGGGTTTGAAACACGGCATAAAGTCTGAGTAAAATGATACGAACCAGGCAGAGCTTGATGATGTTGTGCAGCCAGCCAGCGCCCTCAGTGAACTCCCAGGCCTGTAAACCAATGGCAGGTTTCACATTCTCTTCTGCCCAGAGCCTCTCTGACAAATCACCATAAACTCGACTCAAAGCAACTTAGAAACACACATCACATTCTTCAAAAGTAAATATTCGAACAACATTCGTCTATTCTAGTGGTTTTCCTAAAACTTTCACACTCGGCTTTGGCACACACGGTTTCAGCATGTGACACGCTTCTTTTTTTCCACTGAAAATTTAATGTAGCACGCTGTTACAGTGCATAACACGTGGTTAGAGCACGTAACACGTGGTTAGAGCACGTAACACGTGGTTAGAGCACGTAACACGTAATTGCTAGCACGAGTGCATGGAAACGTTTTGTATTGGTAATAAAATTAGAAATATATCATTTAAGGTTAATCATTGCATTTATCCTATAAAACAGGTAATTGCAAAATTCTGTGAAAGTTGGTATTTTTTATAATAAAGGAGAGAAATAAAGTTATTTTATGATTGTATTTGTGTTGTTTGACCTTTTATGTGAAACAAAGTACTAAAACTGATCTGCAGATCAAAGATTCTGTGTAAATGGGCAGGAAAAAAACGACTTTTACTCATTTAAAAAGACAGAAATAAGTCACCTTGCTGTCTACCTTATTACATTAAAATAAACAGATATTAAAGCTAAAAAAAACTATAAAGCCTTGTTGTAATATGAGCCATTCCAGCATTATGGATGTGACATTTGCAGTAAAAACTCAAAACATAAATTCACAGAGAAAGTCTATGTTAACAGTATATTGAAACAGCTGTTTATATTTTCAGAACAACTGACCACAGAGTTATGAAAAACAGAGGAGCTGTGAAAAATATCAATCTGTAAACATGCGTTGTACTTTAAATGAGGAAAATGAACATGCGTTATGGATGTGACCAAAAAAGTATGCAAGCTTGCAGTACACAACATACTTTGTAGAAATTCTGTGAATTAAACTGCACTACCCAAAAGAAATAATGCTAATCAAAAGAATAAGAGTTGGCGCACTATAGAACAAACATAATTGATTTTATTTTATTTTATATTTTTGCATATATGAGGAAAAAGCTTTGTTATGGATGTGACACCTCTTGGTGATGGATGTGACAGATGTGAAATTGCCACTTGTGTGACTTTGGTAAATCAAATTTATTACCTTGAATGTTGAAAAAGCCTTGAACTTCGAAAACGAACAATTTCCAGGTTTTTCAGCAGTAGAAGTCATCAAGTTGGGTAAACGTAGAGAGCTGTGAATGGAAGAGTACAACAATTTTTTTTTTATTATAGTCCTATTTGCTCAAATAATAATAATAATAATAAAAAAAAAACTCTACAATAAACTTTTCACGACTTTAACAAATTTTGTGAGACTGAGCCAGAAATAAGAACAATGTCAAATTTACTGTCCCACCCCATCAACACTTCATTACAAACACCACATTTTTGTAGCTTATTTCAAAGATGATATAATACATTCTCTTAAAACTTCGAGATTTTTGTCACTGGGCCCTAAAAATTGCCAGGGTCCTTTGTAGGGCTGTGTAATTAATTAAAATCGAATCGCAATTGCAATTTGAAACGTTGTGATTAGCTAATCGCAAGTAGCTGCGATATGAATGTATTATTTAATTTTCCCCACCCAAAGCAAATGAGTAACTCCTGTCTGTGTGTGACAGTCTTACTAGCCAGTTGAGTGAGCACACTTTAGTTCTGCCCAATCAGAATTGCACAACTATGTGGAATGCCGACAATAAAACAAAACAAACAAACAAATAAACAAACAGGAAAGCGTGGACAATATCATTTGCTGCTTCAGAAGCATTAAAGGACTAATTAATATCAAAGAAAACCCGGACATCGTTAATATGGAAATATTTTGGTTTCAAAGTCACAGACATAGAACAAAAACAGGTGATTTGTAAGAATTGTTGCCACAGCACGAGGAGATACAACAACCAGCACCTAAAAAAGCACCACAGGCCGCTAGATGAGGAGTGTCTTGCTAAAAAGTCAACTGAAAGTATTGTCAGTGACACTCAATCTAGTAGCAAGCAATAGCTAAGTACAATTTCAGAATTGTTTCAGCCATGTCAGTTTATCTCCCTAACTTGAGTTCAACTTTTTAACAGAAAGGTAAGGTATTATATATATATATATATTTTTTTTTATTGGTTTCATTTCTCAACATTTAAAAACAAGTTTGAATAAATGTAGGAGTTCGTTCATATCTTTTCAGTTCATTTTTTTTAACTAACACTCACTGCATTTGAACAGTAAGAAGCTACAATATAGATTATTGAGCTGAAGCTTTATTATTGGACTACAAAAATAAATCGCAGATCAATTCGAAATATCTGTCAATAAAATCGTAATTAGATATTTTCCCCAAATCGCACAGCCCTAGTCCTATGCACTCGGTTCAGCTTTTAACTTGCTACGCCACTGATAGTGAGTGAGGGTCACCACTCATCACTCTTCACCACTGTTCACTGGAGCATTTCAAAGCCATGTAGGATCAATAAGCGGATCACTTTAATGTCAGCTCATAGACCAGCTGATTGACACAACTTTGAAACCCTCCAATGTCCATGTATCTGTGTTTATACTTGGTGAACAGTAACGAATCAATGAACTTCACTGCCAATCACAGTCATTACTGTTGAGCATGTGAACACAACATTTTTAAGATAAAAGTACCAATTGGTAGCGGACGTGATACTTTAACAATCCAAATTAAGCTGATGACAATTAAATGTGTCAAAACTGTCTTGTGAAAAGGGTCCATGATAATGTTCTAAGGCTCTAATAATACAGTGCAGCCTCCCACTACTGCACGCATCAAGAACAACGGGGGTGTAAAACTAACTTTGCCACTAAACTACCTAGGCCATAGACCTGCCTGGCTCCAGGTCTGCAACCCTCCCAAGCTCCTGGGTGCTGTTCACTAATAATGAGGAGACAAGTTAAAGGTGCAGTAGGTGATCTGCCACAATGCTAACCGGTTAGCATAAAATCTCTGAACCACAGTCCCTCCCCTGCCGTCCAGAGCCACGCCTTCTGAAACACGAGCAGGTGTACCTTGAAGATGACAGCAGAACCCTCTCTCATGTGTTGAGCTAAAGCGACTAGTGCTTGGCTGGTGGCTTGCAGGAATTACACTTAGTACTAGGGCCAGACGGAATCTGCTGACATTTTTTGCTATTTCTGAGCAGGATTTTGTTAAAAATCTGCGAATTTATGCAGAATAACTTTGGGAGTATCATAACTAAAACCTTAATATATGAACTAAAAAGTAATACCTTTTTAACTTTTATTTAATGTTTAAAATGCAAATCCAATTAGGTCCACTTTATTTGGTAAAAAAATCAAGTCTTCTTTATAATATCTCTACTAAAAGACAGAAAATATTACTTTACAAACTGTAGTGTAAATAAATTAGATGAACATTTTCATATTAGTCAGTAATTATACTGAAATTAATTTAAAAACTGAATAAATATAAATTTACACACATTTACACAAGTAAACAAACAGAATCAATTATGGGCTATGTGCAGAAATCTGCGCGCACAGATTCTGTGTGGGCCTACTTATTACTAAGCCATACTCACATGCTACTTCTGACCGAATATTCAGAGTAGTGGTAAACAATATAGGGAGCACGTCACAGGTCGTCATTGTTCAAAAATGAACCAATATGAATATAAAACCAACTTCAGCTCAGTACAGCAGGCTAGGTGAAATAGCGCTATTTTCTTATGTTTTGTTGTTAAACTAAATAGAAATCTACATTATCGATGCTGTAAAAGGACCTTATGAAACTGAAAATAGTAACATCAATCTTTCGCCGGGAGATTTCAGTGGCTGAACAACACTTCTGTGCATATAACCCATTTGTAACAACAACATCTACATCAGCTTTGCGTGACCAAAATAATCTAATACTGTTAAATATAAATACTGTCATTCTCCTCCAGCATGCAAAGGTAACTCCAATACTGATCCAGGTTTTTAAAAAGTTTTGATTCAGCATGTTTGGTTTGCTCATTCTCACTCTCTTTCTCTCATGAAAACAATTCATAAAATGAAATACATTAACAATAAATGTAAATCTCACAGTGAACGAGCTTTTTGCGTTGAGAGGGGCATTTTTAAAGGGTTTATTAATGGCTGCGGGTGTTATGCACGGTGCTTATGTAATAGAATTTGTATTATACATTAATAGTTTAATTAATTCACAAAAGGCGGATCTGTGTATAAACGGGAGCGCAGTACCTCAAATACGCATTTGCTGACAGACCGTTTGAGCTACTTTTCAGAATTATGGGAAATGTCGGCCCGACACTATTTAACTGGATGAATTTTTGTTTTTGTTTTATGCCTTATATAAAATATAAAACTGCATATAAATACATTTAGATCATTTACTATGAACTACACATGAAATGTGAAAACACTTTCAACTAGCACAACAACGCATGTTTCTGAAGACTACTGCACCTTTAACACTTTATAGTTAAGTCAACACTTCAAGTTTTAACAGTGACACAATCCGTTTAAGTTGAGACTTTTAAGATTGAGGGACAGACCACAGGTGCAAATTCAAGGATGTTCATAAACAATAACATTTGCTATTAAAAATTAAACCATTGTTCCTCACATCAATGTCATTCAGGCCTTCATACAAAACTAAGTTAAATAAGTACAGGTTATTACAGATCTCTCAAGAAAATGCCCAATTTAATCAATTAGATTTGTCAATAACAACATACTGTAAGCTCATAATAAATGTGCTGAATTGTGACGTAGTTTAACAGAATTTTAGCAATCCTTGCTCTTTTTAACATTTGGTTTCACATCAGATTCACATCACAATTTTAAAATCTCAATATGTAATCAGAGAAAAATTATTCTGAATAAGAGAATGGTTGTTACGGGGCATGTCTGGACTTGTCCAGTTCGTATTATAAAGAGGTATATGATGCTTTAAAGGTAACACAGAACACTGTTAACACAAATAAATAACAAATGAGCTTACTATGAGGTCAGTGAGAAACATCCTGATACTGCATTTTGAAGAAATGTTCGCAAGCGAAAATGAATAAGCGTCCACTCACACTGAAAACTTTCGCAACCTCTTCTTTTAGGTCCATAGCTTTCATAAGTTGCATTACTGCCATCTGCTGTTTTCACTTAAGCTTCGTTCTCATTTATTAGGTTACATATTTGTCCTTTAAGTCTTTAAAGAACGAAATACAAATGATCTTCCTTGACCTCCACTTCCTTTATATACATTAATTTACATATTTTTAGTCTATGATCTCCTATGCCTATTTCACGTAGCTGATATTTTAACTCCTGTACAGCTAAAGTCAAATTTATTAGCCCTTCATTTTTTTTTTTTTTTTTTTTTTTAAATATTTCCAAAAGTTTTTTTTTTTTTTTTTTTTTTTTAACACAGCAAGGAATTTTTCACAGTATTTAATTTTTTTTTTTCTTCTAGAAAAGGTATTTGTTTTATTTTGGCTAGAATTTACTTTTTTGGAAAAAGAAAAGTTTTAAGCTCTAGGTTATTATTAACATTTTTTTACTTCTATCATTTAATGGGGGTAGGGGGGATTTGGCGGACTAATAAGTCTGACTTTAATTGTATTTCGGAAATGCTATAAAGAATTCTTTCTTCTCATATTCCATTTGGATCCTTTAGTACTTAAAGGCACAGTTTCACAAACAGGGCTTAGATTAAGCCAGGACTAGGCCTTATTTAAATTAGGCTAATTAAGCCACATTTATAAAAATGGCCTTTAAAAAATATATTACTGGTGTGCACTCGGAGACACACACAAAAAAAATGACACTGATGTAAGACATCTCACTGCAAGTTATTTTTAGTTGAGACAGCTCAAACAAGCAATTTAATCTCGACTAGCCTTAAACCTTGTTTGAAACCAGGGAAAAGAGTCTTACAGTATTCAGTTATCTATGTCTCATCCTCAATCTACTGATGATGACTTCTCTCCTTTTATTTTCTTTCTTTCTTTCTGTCTTTCTTTTATATTGGATTTGTCATGGTAATGAAGTCGTATTCAGAGTAGAAAGTTCTGCACCACCTGCCTGTAAGAAAACAAATTCATAGAAAGTAAAAGAAAAAAGTTTTAATATTCTAAACATTTACACAATGTCCTAAACTTTGCTTCAGCTTAATAACATGTATTACAAAATGTTAAGTACTACAATAATACAGCAGGTTTGAATGCTATTACACTACTTGATAAAAGTCTTGTCGTTGATGTCAGTTGTAAGATCAACAAGTAATAACTTCTAGTTGATCATTTGGAAAAGTGGCAGATTTTACCGATGAATCATCTGTTGAACTGAATCCAATCATCACAAATACTGCAGAAGACCTATTGGAACCCGCATAAACCCGAGATTCTCATAGACATCAGTCAAGTTTGGTGAAGGAAAAATCATGGTTTGGGGTTACATTCAGTATAAGCGCGTGCGAGAGATCTGCAGAGTGGATGGCAACATCAACAGCCTGAGCTATCAAGACATTTGTGATGCCCATTACATTACAAACCACAGAAGAGGGCAAGTTCTTCAGCTGGATAGCGCTCCTTCTTATACTTCAGCCTCCACATCAAAGTTCCTGAGAGCAAAGAAGGTCAAGATGGACCAAGATTGGCCTGCCCAGTCACCAGACATGAACATTATTGAGCATGTCTAAGGTAAGATGAAGCATTGAAGATGAATCCAAATCATCTTGATGGACTCTGCAAGAACGCTTTCTTTGCCATTCCAGATGACTTCATTAAGTGATTTGAGTCATAGTAGAGATGTATGGATGCAGTCCTCTAAGCTCATGGGAGTCATACACAACATTAATTCTTTTTCCACTGCATCATGACTTTATATTCTATACTGGACATTATTTCTGTTCAGTGACAAGACTTTTGTCTAAGCAAAGTCAGACCTTATTGCCCTGATTAAATAATTAATAATCAAGGCATATTTTATTGTGGTAAAATAAGCGTAATCTAGAGGCCTTTGCCTTTCATATAAGCCACTTCTGATACCAAATGATCAACTAGAAGTCAAGTGATTATTTGTTGTTTGTCATTTACTTATGTTATGTATAAATATGTAGAAACACATATATAAATGCTATTGCATCACCCATAAGCTTACTTGAATGGGGCTAAAATTTAATAAAATGATTTAAATTAGAGACCAAGGTGGAAATTTTTGAAAAATAGTTAAAAAAATAAAAAGAAAGGAGGGCTAATAATTTTGACTTTAGCTGTGCAAGAGTTAAAATATCAGCTATGGGAAATAGGCATAGGAGATTATAGACAGAGACCAAGGTCCCATAATGTAATTCACAACCTTAAATAAACAAATTAGGCCAACAGCTGTTAACTACTGAAAAAAAAAAAAACCTACTGAAAAAAAAGCCTAAGCTGGTTGGCTTGTTTTAACTGGTTGCCCAGCCTAGTTTTAGAAGGGTTTTGGCTGGACATAGCTGGTTTTGGATGGGCTCCCAGCCTGGCCATGTTGGTCAAGCTGGTCATCTCCCAGCCAGCTTCAGGCTGGAAATGGCTGGAAACCAGCCTGGAAGTGGCCAAAACTCCTCTAAAACCAGTCTAGTCAACTAGCGTTAACCAGCAAATCAGCTTAGGCTGCAAGCTGTTTTTTTTTTCAGTAGGGAGATATTTATACCATATCAAGAACTATATATTTTATAGTCAGATATCATGGAAGAAAAATCACTCTTGAAAACAAACAAAACTGAAGCGAATTCGTCTTCGTTTTCTATAAGCAGAGTTCAGTAAAACACTGCTATTTATTGTAGCCTTGCTTATTAGAAGTATACGGCGCCACCTGGAGAAGAAAAGGGACTTTAATGCGCCTCGCGTCAAAGATTTCTTGAACGCAGCGGAAGAAACAAAAATGGAGAAATGCGTCACTTCACATAACTTCTCAGATGGCGGTTTGGAGAGTTCTGCTTATTCTCTGACAACATAATCCGTAAGTAAACTTTTCTTGAATGTGACTCGTACGCACGTTTAATTAAAATATCACCCACAGAATTAAACTTTAAATCATTTATCGCTTGGTGAAAAGAGATTTTGAGACCAGACCCATTATCATTAATACATCACTTGCGTTATTAGATATGAATGAAATGTCATTATAACATTCGGCAACACTTTACAACTAGATATTAAAGTTTGAGGACAAACTTTATGGTGGCTTGAAAAGCCGAGTCTGAATTAGCATGTTACTAGCATAAATTAGCAAGTAACTAGCATGATTCTAACATAAATTAGCATGTAACTAGCATGATTCTAGCATGAATTAGCATGTTACTAGCATGTTTCTAGCATGAATTAGCATGATTCTAGCATGAATTAGCATTCTACTAGCATGTTTCTAGCATGAGTTAGCATGTTACTAGCATGTTTCTAGCATGAATTAGCATGTTACTAGCATGATTCTAGCATGAATTAGCATGTTACTAGCATGTTTCTAGCATGAATTAGCATGTTACTAGCATGTTTCTAGCATGATTTAGCATGTTATTAGCATGATTGTAGCATGAATTAGCATGTTTCTAGCATGAATTAGCATGTTATTAGCATGATTCTAGCATGAATTAGCATGTTACTAGCATGATTCTAGCATGAATTAGCATGTTACTAGCATGTTTCTAGCATGAATTAGCATGTTACTAGCATGATTCTAGCATGAATTAGCATGTTACTAGCATGATTCTAGAATGAATTAGCATGCTATTAGCATGATTCTAGCATGAATTAGCATGTTTCTAGCATGATTCTAGCATGGATTAGCATGTAACTAGCATGATTCTAGCATGAATTAGCATGTTACTAGCATGTTTATAGCATGAATTAGCATGTTATTAGCATGATTCTAGCATGAATTAGCATGTTACTAGCATGATTCTAGCATGAATTAGCATGTTACTAGCAAGATTCTAGCATGAATTAGCATGTTACTAGCAAGATTCTAGCATGAGTTAGCATGTTTCTAGCATGATTCTAGCATGAATTAGCATGTTTCTAGCATGATTCTAGCATGAATTAGCATGTTACTAGCATGATTCTAGCATGAATTAGCATGTTACTAGCATGTTTCTAGCATGAATTAGCATGTTACTAGCATGATTCTAGCATGAATTAGCATGTTACTAGCATGTTTCTAGCATTAATTAGCATGTTACTAGCATGTTTCTAGCATGAATTAGCATATTATTAGCATGATTCTAGCATGAATTAGCATGTTTCTAGCATGAATTAGCATGTTATTAGCATGATTCTAGCATGAATTAGCATGTTACTAGCATGATTCTAGCATAAATTAGCATGTTACTAGCATGTTTCTAGCATGAATTAGCATGTTACTAGCAGGATTCTAGCACGAATTAGCATGTTACTAGCATGATTCTAGCATGAATTAGCATTTTACTAGCATGATTCTAGCATGAATTAGCATTTTACTAGCATGATTCTAGCATGAATTAGCATGTTACTATGATGATTCTAACATGGATTAGCATGTTACTAGCATGTTTCTAGCATGAATTAGCATGTTACTAGCATGTTTCTAGCATGAATTAGCATGTTACTAGCATGATTCTAGCATGAATTAGCATGTTACTAGCATGTTTCTAGCATGAATTAGCATGTTACTAGCATGTTTCTAGCATGATTTAGCATGTTATTTGCATGCTTCTAGCATGAATTAGCATGTTTCTAGCATGAATTAGCATGTTATTAGCATGATTCTAGCATGAGTTAGCATGTTACTAGCATGATTCTAGCATGAATTAGCATGTTACTAGCATGTTTCTAGCATGAATTAGCATGTTACTAGCATGATTCTAGCATGAATTAGCATGTAACTAGCATGATTCTAGCATGAATTAGCATGTTATTAGCATGATTCTAGTATGTTACTAGCATGATTCTAGCATGAATTAGCATGTTACTAGCATGATTCTAGCATGGATTAGCATGTTACTAGCATGATTCTAGCATGGATTAGCATGTAACTAGCATGATTCTAGCATGAATTAGCATGTTACTAGCATGTTTCTAGCATGAATTAGCATGTTACTAGCATGATTCTAGCATGAATTAGCATATTACTAGCATGATTCTAGCATGAATTAGCATGTTACTAGCATGTTTCTAGCATGATCTAGCATGTTACTAGCATGTTTCTAGCATGAATTAGCATGTTACTAGCATGATTCTAGCATGAATTAGCATGTTACTAGCATGATTCTAGCATGGATTAGCATGTTACTAGCATGATTCTAGCATGGATTAGCATGTAACTAGCATGATTCTAGCATGAATTAGCATGTTACTAGCATGTTTCTAGCATGAATTAGCATGTTACTAGCATGATTCTAGCATGAATTAGCATATTACTAGCATGATTCTAGCATGAATTAGCATGTTACTAGCATGTTTCTAGCATGATCTAGCATGTTTCTAGCATGAATTAGCATGTTACTAGCATGATTCTAGCATGAATTAGCATGTTACTAGCATGATTCTAGCATGAATTAGCATGTTATTAGCATGATTCTAGCATGAATCAGCATGTTACTAGCATGATTCTAGCATGAATTAGCATGTTACTAGCATGATTCTAGCATGGATTAGCATGTAACTAGCATGATTCTAGCATGAATTAGCATGTTACTAGCATGTTTCTAGCATGAATTAGCATGTTACTAGCATGATTCTAGCATGAATTAGCATGTTACTAGCATGTTTCTAGCATGAATTAGCATGTTACTAGCATGATTCTAGCATGAATTAGCATATTACTAGCATGATTCTAGCATGAATTAGCATGTTACTAGCATGTTTCTAGCATGATCTAGCATGTTACTAGCATGATTCTAGCATGTTACTAGCATGATTCTAGCATGAATTAGCATGTTACTAGCATGTTTCTAGCATGGATTAGCATGTTACTAGCATGATTCTAGCATGAATTAGCATGTTACTAGCATGTTTCTAGCATGAATTAGCATGTAACTAGCATGATTCTAGCATTAATTAGCATGTAACTAGCATGTTACTAGCATGTTTCTAGCATGATCTAGCATGTTACTAGCATGATTCTAGCATGAATTAGCATGTTACTAGCATGTTTCTAGCATGAATTAGCATGTTACTAGCATGATTCTAGCATGAATTAGCATGTTACTAGCATGTTTCTAGCATGAATTAGCATGTAACTAGCACGATTCTAGCATTAATTAGCATGTAACTAGCATGTTACTAGCATGTTTCTAGCATGATCTAGCATGTTACTAGCATGATTCTAGCATGAATTAGCATGATACTAGCATGTTTCTAGCATGAATTAGCATGTTACTAGCATGATTCTAGCATGAATTAGCATGTTACTAGCATGATTCTAGCATGAATTAGCATGTTATTAGCATGATTCTAGCATGAATTAGCATATTACTAGCATGTTTCTAGCATGAATTAGCATGTAACTAGCATGATTCTAGCATTAATTAGCATGTAACTAGCATGTTACTAGCATGTTTCTAGCATGATCTAGCATGTTACTAGCATGATTCTAGCATGAATTAGCATGTTACTAGCATGTTTCTAGCATGAATTAGCATGTTATTAGCATGATTCTAGCATGAATTAGCATGTTACTAGCATGTTTCTAGCATGAATTAGCATGTAACTAGCACGATTCTAGCATTAATTAGCATGTAACTAGCATGTTACTAGCATGTTTCTAGCATGATCTAGCATGTTACTAGCATGATTCTAGCATGAATTAGCATGATACTAGCATGTTTCTAGCATGAATTAGCATGTTACTAGCATGATTCTAGCATGAATTAGCATGTTACTAGCATGATTCTAGCATGAATTAGCATGTTATTAGCATGATTCTAGCATGAATTAGCATGTTACTAGCATGATTCTAGCATGAATTAGCATGTTACTAGCATGATTCTAGCATGGATTAGCATGTTACTAGCATGATTCTAGCATGAATTAGCATGTTACTAGCATGTTTCTAGCATGAATTAGCATGTAACTAGCATGATTCTAGCATTAATTAGCATGTAACTAGCATGTTACTAGCATGATTCTAGCATGAATCAGCTTGTTTCTAGCATGAATTAGCATGTTGTTAGCATGATTGTAGCATGAATTAGCATGTTACTAGCATGAATAGCATGTCACTATCGTGTTGCTAGCACCTTTCTAGCAAGATTAGCATGTCAGTAGGAAGTTCTGTTAGCATGTGTTAGAAAAGCTAGTCACAGTCTCTGGGACAGTTGCTAGGGTGCTGAAATTGGTTGCTAGGGAGTGGCTAGTAAGTTTAAAGGTAATCAGTGATTGGCTGCTGGCTAGACTGAGTTGAATGAGGCCAGACTCTAGTCTGTAGGACAGTCTGATGCAGAGTTATGAGCTCACAAAGGTTGATCCAATGTTAAGTAAATGGGAGTCTTTTACAATGGAAGTCTATGGGACAGTTGCTAGGGTGCTGTAAGTGGTTGCTAGGGAGTGGCTAGTAAGTTAAAAAGTCATCAGTTATTGGCTGCTGGCTAGACTGAGTTAAATGAGTCCAGTTAGAAGTCTGTAGGACAGTCTGATGCAGAGTTATGAGCTCACAAAGTTTGACCCAATGTTAAGTCAATGGGACTTTTGGGATTTTTCTGGGTCGTTTTTCGGAAAACCCAAGGTCGGATCAGTTAGAAAAGATATAGCAACTCGAGTCAGACCAGTTCGAAGGTTTGACGAAAGTTTGAAGTATGTAGCTTGAAAGGCCTAGGAGGAGATACACTTAGAAATTAGTCTCAGAAGAAGAAGAAGAAGAAGAAGAAGAAGAAGAAGAAGAATAATAATAAGTTTAAGATAGATAACAGTATGCTGGCTTTTCAAGCCACCATAATAACAGTACATGAATATATGATGTGTTAATGTGTAAACTAAACATTACTTTATCATTAATTACTGATGACTTAATGTATGCGCTAATCATGAACTAACTTTACAGAGTCGAGTTCATGTGAATAACTGCTAGTTAGTACATGATTGTTTGTTAAATAATGTTACCACACTAGTTTATGCTTAATTTAACCATCATGAACTCATGTATAATTATATCGTGACTACTTGGAGGGCCTTACAAGGCAAATCATCATTTTAGTTGCATCATTTTGAAACATCCAATGCAAAGTAAAATAACTAGCATAAAACGTTTAGTCAGCAATTTAGTCATGTAAAGTTTGCTAAAGGTGGAAAAAGAGCACAATGCCACAAAGGTCAACAATATCTGTAAAATGGTCATGTTTAAGACTATAATATAAATATAAATAAAGAAAAAAGTATGGGAATCAAAATTCATGTTCACTTTATTTAACTCTTCTCTCTGCAGTCACTAATATTTAATAATAATAATAATAATAATTAATAATAATACCTTTTATTTATAGGCACCGTTCAAAAAGGACACCTTAGAGCAGATCACTAGCACAACATAAAAATACAAGCAGTAAAATAACAATTAGCATAATATTAAACCAGAAAGTTATTAAAAGCTATGCTAAACAACAATGTTTTTATCTGAGATTTAAAATTGGAGATAGAGTCCATCTGGCGAATGTACAAAGGCAGGGAGCTCCATAACTTTGGTGCTGTACAACTAAAAGCCCTGCCACCAAATGACTTCATCTTAAAATTTGGAACAGATAACAGTTCAGCAGAAGATGATCTCAGTGAGCGTGAAGGAGTGTACAAATGAAGAAGATCAGAAAGATAGTGAGGGGCCAGGTTATGAAGAGCTTTGTATGTTAAGAGGAGGATTTTGTATTGTATACGATCGTGAACAGGGAGCCAGTGAAGGTGAAAGAGAATTGGAGTTATGTGATCAGAAGTACACGAGCAGGTAACTATCCTAGCCGCTGAATTCTGAATTAACTGTAGTATGAAGTTGCTTATCAGGGATACCAGACAGGAGAGAGTTACAGTTATCAATCTGTGATGTAACCAAAGCATGAACAAGCACTTCAGTACTTTGTTGAGATAGTAAAGGGCGAACGTCTTGCAATGTTGCGCAAATGAATAAAGGCAGAACGTGAGATATTACTAATATGAGAACCTAACAAGACCATGCCATCCAGTAAAACCCCAAGATTTTTCACAAGGATTGAGAAATTGACTGGGGAGTTATCAGTAAACAGGGTAAAGGATTGAGCTTTGGATTAAACTGATTTAGAGCCAACCTAAAGGGCTTCAGTTTTACTGGCATTTGCTTTTAAGAAATTATTAATCATCCATATATTAATCTCATGTAAACATTTGGTAAAGTCAGAAGGGGGGTGAAATGTTGTAGGTTTTGTGGAGATATAAACTTGGGTATCGTCTGCATAAAAGTGAAAATGTATGCCATAAGAATTAAATATATGACCTAGAGGTAAGATTTAAATAATTAATGAAAGTGGACCCAATACTGACCCTTGATGAACACCATGAATAACTAAAACAGGATCAGAGCGTCTGTTCTTGATCTGCTCAAAATGTTTTCTGTCACTTAAATAGTAAGAGAACCAGCGAAGTGCATTGTCAGCTATTCCTATAGAAGCCCGTTGGAATTGTTACGCAATGCTATTTATTAACTCCTGTGAACTTTTCCTAATAGGAACTTCTCATTCGTATTGGCCTCAAAACCATAAATCACTGGAGTCAAATCCAGTTCCTGGAGGGCCGCAGCTCTGCACAGTTTAGCTTTAACCCTAATTAATTACACCTGATCAGACTAACTGAGTCTTTCAGGCTTGTTTGAAACCTACAGATGAGTGTGTTGAAGCAGAGTTGCAGCTAAACTGTGCAGAGCCACGGCACTCCAGGAACTGGATTTGACACCTGTGCCGTAAGTTAGAATTGTCAATTTTTTAAAATTGAGATCTATAAATAAGATTTTCTTTGATGCATGCTTTGTTAGGATGACAGTATTTGGCTGAGATACAACTATTCGGAAATCTGGGATCAGGGGCCTGTACTACGGTGCTGGCTGAACAAACTCAGAATTATAGGATTAGTTTTGAGTTGACAAATCCAAAGCAGTGCAATCAGGCTTTGTTGGTACCATGATGCTGATCATGAACTCTCTTTGATAATTCAGACTTTGATTTTGAGTTTATGAGCGCATGCAGATGAAGGCGGAATATCATTAGCAAATGGCCAATCACAGTCCTCGAAATGTGAAGATACTGTGATTAACTTCTCTTGAGAGAGTCAGGGCAATTCATAGCCAAAGATTAAAAAAAAATGGAGAATTTAAAAATATTTATACAGCAAGATGAAAAGAGCCGACCATGAAAGAGGAAAACTAAAATTAAAAAAGCTTTATTTGTGTAAGTGAAGTTGATTTGTATAGTTTATATATATATATATATATATATATATATATATATATATATATACATACATACATACACAGTTGAAGTCAGAATTATTAGCCCCCGTTTTAATTTTTTTTTTTTTTTTCTTTTTAAATATTTACCAAATTATAACAGGGCAAAGAAATTTTTACAGCATGTTTGATAATAGTTGTTTCACCTGGAGAAAGTCTTATTTGTTTTATTTCGGCTAGAATAAAAGCAGTTATTAATTTTTTAAACACCATTTTAAGGACAAAATTATGAGCCTCTTTAAGCCAATTTATTTTTGATAGTCTACAGAACAAACCATCGCTATACAAAAACTTGTCTAATTACCCTAACCTGCATAGTTAACCTAATTAACCTAGTTAAGCCTTTAAATGTCACTTTAAGCTGTATAGAAGTGTCTTG
>NC_079456.1:7949042-7986542 GCF_903798145.1 Danio aesculapii
AGTTTAGTTAAATTAACTAATGTTAACTATTGCACAGTGTTAACGTACAACAGCCCTATAAACAGTCACAGAAAGTTCGATCAATATTTCAGCATGTCATAGGACAGATTAACATGTCAAAATGTTTAAAATTTGAAGCTAATTAACCAATTAAGTCTGCAAGCATCTGATGCTGTGATTAACACCACTGCAAATTCAATGCAATTATTCCTAAAAAGGCTAAAAGTTTAAATGTTAATATTGTGCATCAAAATAGCAAAATATATGGGAAAAAAATAAATAAATAATTAAATAAATAAATAAATAACTAAATAAATAAATACCTGTTTGCCAAATTGAGGATGCCTTTCAAAGAATTTGAGTGAACAATAATAAATAAAAATATTAATAATACAGGAAGTACTATATAAACTATATAGGCCTACATGATGCACATGTATTTATGTACTGATAAACTGTTTATTTTACATGAGATTTAACATTTTGAGTCTACATTTTACATCAATTTTAAACTCTCAGAAATAAATCGGTCACTGGGGCAGTACCTGATCAAAAGGTACACCTTGGTACTTTAAAGCTGCAAAGTGCCTTTAGGATACATCTATGTACCCTGAGGTACAGATTTGTACTCTTAGGTATAGACTGATTTCATGCGGCCGCCATTTTTAAAAGTGAAATCGAGGCTGTGGTGGGAAGAAACCCGGAAGTATCGTTGGGATTTACTTTGGAACGTTGTGTACCTGGATGTATATCTTATCAGTGAAGATAAAGTGACACAAATTTATCATTTCACCGCCTTCCCAGTGACCCGAAGGTCCGTTCTGAATGAATAGTGAAAATAAAAAGGGATATCAGAGCTCATTTTCAGCTAAGTTAAGGGAAAAGGCACTAGTTAGCTAACGTTTTCTTTCCCAAACACATGTTTTAGATGCTATTTATCAAACGCGAGTTAATGAACTTATTCTTTCACTATATTAGACTAAAAAACGTCCATTTCCAGCTAACATTTAAGGCACTGTTGACAGCTTTCTTAAAACAGCGCTGATTGGCCATTGTGTTCACGGGCTCAACAGAAATGCTTGTGACTGGCCGAGAAGGTCATCAGTTCACCCTCCGCTGCACAAACACAGACGAGCCGAGCGATCTGCTTGATGACTGGACTGATCTTCACGGCTGCTTCGCGTTCCAGTCTCCGTGTATCTGTGTTTACACTGGGCGAAGAGTGGTAAACTGAGTGCAAACACAGATACACGGAGACTGGAGCGCGAAGCAGCCGTGAAGATCAGTCCAGTCATCCGCGCTCAGCGGCACTTCAATGTTAACTTAGCGGGAAATAGACAGTTTTAAAACTTCAGTACCAGGACAGCACTATTACAGAGGAGTGCAGTGTTTTATCGTTTACCGGGTTACATAGACTGAAGCAGGAAAGCGTACCCACAATGTTTAACTGGTGCCATGAACTGAAGCCTAGGAGGACACTTGAGCATATTACTCTTAAAGAGATTGTGATGTTGTTTGATGCTAAATTGCTTTTAAATATTTAAATTAATCTTACTGAATGATATTGAAGTGATGTTTACACCATTTCTGCATTTTGAAATCTCAGCAACAGCTGGAGGTTTGTAGTCCACAGCATGTTACTGCAATGTTTACAGTGCTGGTCCTATACTTCCGGGTTTCTTCCCACCGCAGCCTCGATTTGGTTCTTTAAAATAGCAGCCGCCTGAAATAAGCGTATTACTATGTACAGTTGAGTTCAAAATTATTAGGTCTCCTATGGATTTTTTTTTATTATTTCCCATATGATGTTTAACAGAGAAAGGAATTTTTCACAGTATTTCTGATAATATTTTATTCTTCTGGAGAAAGTCTGATTAGGTTTTTTTTTTATTTCGGCTAGAATAAAAGCAGTTTAATTTTTTTTGCAAATAATTTTGAGGTATTATTAGACAATATTTGTTTCAACTGTCTACAGAACGAATTACCCTAAGTTGTCTAGTTAACCTAATTAACCTAGATAAGCCTTTAAATGTCACTTTAAGCTGAATACTAGTGTTTTGAAAAATATCTAGTCAAATGTTATGTACTGTCATCATGGAAAGATAAAATAAATCAGTTATTAGAAATGAGTTACTAACACTTATGTTTAGAAATCGTATTTTTGTTAAACAGAAATGGGGGGGGGGGGGATAATAACGCTGACTTCAACTGTACCTTTAAGGACCTGTTAGGAACAAAAAAGTCCTGTTTGAAAAGTGTGCATTTCTTAGTGAAACATGCATTTTCTGTTGCACATATTGGACAGTAATGTCACAGTAATAATAATAATAATAAAAAAAAAAGTAAATTTACACAGGAACAGACAATGGCAATTTAATTATATAAAGTTTTGAATTACTAACCTACAAATTGAGAACAAGGACAACAATATGCAAGTGGATGCTGCACACTGGTGGTGGTGTGGAGAGACCCCCTTATAATTGTGAAGCGCTTTGGGTGTATGACCATACATGATAAATGTGCTATATAAATACACATTACATTACAATATTCCATAATGACATATGCTGCTGCATTCCAGACGACTCAAAATTAGTATTTTACTATAATTTTTTTACATGGAAATAACATCTACAATACCAATTGGATTTGACATCCAACCTGTTAACTCAGGGCAGACTGAGATGCACCTTAATGGGTTAGTTCACCCAAAAATGAAAATTCAGTTATTAATTGCTCACCCTCAACTTGTGTTTTCAAAGCTTTTGGAGCTTCAAATGATTATGATAAAACCACTGAAGTCACATGGAAACTTATGACAAAGTTTTTGGTTCCTTTAAAGGACTTTTAACTTCTCTGGACTGCTGCTGCCTACGAAGAATGAAAGAGCTCTCAGATTTCGTCTAAAATATCTTAAGTTGTGTTTTGAAGATTCACTCATTTTGAATGATGAGAATGATGAGTCTTATCATGGAGTGATTCATTCATTTGTGCATGTGCACATTTGTGCAGGTGGAGGAAAAGACTAGTTCCTTTATTGAGTCTTGTATTGGGTTTGAGGCGTTTATTCAACACATGAAAGACAGAAGCCAATCATATGCAGTCAGAACCGGAAAAGATTTGATCCATAAATATCTCAAGTCCTCAGGTTTGAGTCATCTCTTTACATGCTGTCACGTGATGAACAAAGACCTCAAAAACCAGAAGACTCGAAAGGTGAACTAATGGCTCCTATTGACTCATAGTGTGTGTGTGTGCATGGTTAAGCTTATATGGGACTGTGTGTGTGATGTGAATGAACCACTCAAATTTGAAGACCTGTCAAAAGAGGTGAGCTGACATAATCATAGACCATGTTTACTTTCTCTTTCTTAGAGCATTCTAGTTGTGAATTTTTTGTAGTGTGATCAAGGTTTGGGCTACAGTAGTTGTAGATGAGGTTGGAAGCGACTCGTAACATTTTAATAATATTTTGGCAAATTGCGCAAAATGATTAAAATAAAAGATTTGTTCACCTTGCTGAACGAGACTCAGAGGTCAGAGTCAACTTTCTATCACTGGAGGTAATATATCAGCATGTGAAACCAAGTGTGACACGCAAATGAGCACCCTATACTGACACCGAGGAGAAGAATCTGTTGAATAAAGTTATTATTTTTGTTTTATGTGCACACAAAAGGATTCTTGCTACTTTAAAATATTCTGATTGAACAACCCACTCAAGGTACAGGAATATATTGAGATTTTTTTGGTATTTTTCTGGACTTGAATAAGTGGGACCCTTGCTGTCTAGGATGAGGGAGCTCTTGGACTTCATCTAAAATATCTAAATTTGTGTTTCAGAGATGAACAAAGGTCTCAGGGATTCGGAATGACATGAGGGTGAGTAGTTAATAACAGAATTCTCATTTTTGAGTGAATGAACAATAAATGAAATGTAAACAAATTCTGGTTAGAGCACAAAATGAATGGGACTGTAGTATTAAAGCTTATTTCTGAGATGACATTAGCTAGCTTTATAAAAATACATGCAAGCGTATTTTCTGGTGTTTATAAGCTGATTTTTTTTTAAGAGTTAGTGTTGTTATTTAGTGAAATGCTTTCTACGTCTCATGGTAAGTGAATATGTGACTGACCTTTCACAGCTCAGATTTAGTCTGGAATGCAGCGTATAACATGTGAAAAGGAAACAAGACAGGAATATTTAAAAAAAAAATTGTTTAAAAAAAAAACAATCCTAATAATGTCACTTTTTGGTAAATAGCTAAATAGATTACTGAGGTCCATGTATCTATTGTAGTTGTCAATAAAAGCTCTGCAGTGTAGGTCAGTATAAAAAATACAAATTTTTTTTTTATGACTAATTTATGACTAATGACTAGTGCACATTACTACAATATTAATGCCCTCCGTCTGTCTTGAGTAGGTGGGAATGATGCCATTGTTTGAGTGTTCAACACCACCTGCCTGTAAGAAAACACATTCACAGTTAGTAAAAAAAAAAAGTTTTAAAAGTTTTTTTTTTTAAATACTTTTCTTCAGTTTCATAAACTACATTACAATGTCATGTTTTTACTACAATATACAGCAGGTTTGAATGCCACTGTATTTGTGCTTTTTTCTATATGAAATTTGAAATAGCAAAATTATTCATACCCCTGTCAAATTCTGACTTAAAAGTTACTTTTATTTAACCAGCAAATTTTTATTGTCTGGAAATGACACAGGCTTCTCCTGAAAGATAATTTGCACTGTATCCACAGGAAATTCAAAACATTTAGATATGGTCTTACAGCTTTTACAATGTGCAGCAAGTGAAACTTGTATAGTGTAAACATTCATTCCACACAGACTGATATATTTTAAGTGTTTATTTCACTAACTATAAACACTTAAAATATATAACTAACGAAAACCCCAAATTCAGTATCTCAGAAAGTTAGATTATAACTTAAGAGCAATACAAAGAACAAGTTTTTAGAAATGTTGGCCAGCTGAATAGTATGATGATGAAAAGTATGAGCATGCACTGCACTTACTGCAGCAATGCAGCGTGACATGGAGTGGAACAGTTTGTGGAACTGCTCAGGTGTTATGAGAGCCAAGGATGCTCTGGTAGTGGCTTTGAGCTCTTCTGTATTGTTGGGTCTAGCATATTGTATCTTCCTCTACACAATAGCCCACCGATTTTTTATGGGCTTAACGTCAGGTGAGTTTGCTGGCTAATTAAGAACAGGGATAATATGGTCCTTAAACCTGGTACTGGTAGCTTTGGCACAGTGTGCAGATGCCAAGTCCTGTTGAAAAATTAAATCTGCATCTCCGTAAAGTTGGTCAGCAGCAAGAAGCATGAAGTGCTCTAAAATGTACTGGTATAGAGCTGTGTTGACCTTGGACCTCAGAAAGCACAGTGGAGCGACACCAGCAGATGACATGGCACACCAAATCATCAATGAATGTAAAAACTTTACACTGGACCTCAAGCAAAGTGGATTGAGTGCCTGTCCTCCCTCCTGCAGACTCGGGGACCTTGATTTCCAAAGGAAATGCAAAATTGACTGCTGTCCAGTTAGCCCAGGCAAGACACTTCTGATGCTGTCTTTTGTTCGAGAGTGGCTTGACAAGGAATGTGAAAGCTGAAAGCCATGTCTTGCATACATCTGTGCATAGTGGTTCTTGAAGCAGTGACTCCAGCTGCAGACCACTCATTGTGAATCTCCGCCACATTTTTGAATAAGTTTTGTTTTACAATTCTCTTTAGGGTGAGTTATCGCTATTGCTTGTACACTTTTCCTTCCCTTCACCTCTGTTAACGTGTTTGGACACAGAGCTCTGTGAACAGCTAGCCTCTTGCAATGACCTTTTGTGTCTTTCCCTCCTTGTGCAAGGTGTCAGTGGTTGTCTTTTGGACAACTGTCAAATCAGCTGTATTCCCCATGATTCTGTAGCCTGAACTAGACTGAGAGATCATTTAAAGTTGCCATCAAACTCATCAAAATTATAAGAAATAAACACTTATTCTGTGTGGAATGAATTTGTACTCTGTACAAGTTGCACTTTTTGCATGTAATTAATAAAATAAATCAACTTTTTGAAGATATTCTTATTGTATGATCAGCATCTGTATTTGCTGTACAAGCTGACAAAAGCAAAAGTCAAAAATGTTTTGACATTAATTATTTTACAAATAGGTCACAAGATCCTTTGTAAAATAAATAATCATAACTATATGCCATATTTTTTGGAAAACAAATTGCAAGTAACTAAAAGTCACACTGGTTTGAGTGTTGTGATCCAAGTGCATGGCACTTTAAACATGTTTTATTTGCTACATGCCAACCATATTATTCGCTTGTTTCTTATAATCTAGAAAATATGGAAATAAAACCAACAAAATGTATTCATAGCACCAAAATGGGTCATAAACTGCAGTTTTTTAGGGTCATTTATAATGTTAGAAAGACTGTACACAATGTAAAGGCCACATTCAAGACCTACATTATATTTTAATTATTTGCCTGTCATTTGGTTGAAAAGGTATAAATACTCAGACCATTAAAGTTCATTAGATTATATACTTCTTTGCTGTCTTTTTCACAATTTAAGGTGGTTCAGTGCTCACCTGTTGACTGCACACCTTGCTGATGTCTGTTTGAACAATAAGCACATACAGTAGTACTTTGGTTAATTACAACAAAAAGCACATCATTTACATTTCTTTTTTTGAGCACTACAAATTTCTTCTTAAATTAGCTTTGGGTAATACTTACCGCAAAAGCAAAAGCAGCAATGACAACAACAGCACATATTCCTGCTACAGCAAGAATTAAGCGACCTGAATCTGAAAGTGATAGAGACAGACTGTATCAATAACAAGATAACAAATGACAAATCACTCAGTACCTACATATACAGCTGAAGACAAATGATTAGCCCTTCTGTGAAATTATTATTCTGTTTCAAATGTTTCCCAGGTGCTGTTTAATAAAATGGTTTAAACATAACAGTTTTAATAACTAATTTCTTATTTATTTTGTCTTTGCCATGATGACAGTACATAATATTTTACAATACACTATTATTCAGCTTAATGTACAATTTAAAGGCATAACTAAGTTAATTAGGTCAACTAGGCAAGTCATTGTACAACAGTGGTTTGTTCTGCAGCCAATTGAAAAAAAAAAACAATTCTTAATGGAGCATATAATATTTAACTTAGTAGTTACCGAGATTATGGGTGACATCAGAGTTCAAAAGAGGACAAATTGTTGGTGTGCATCTCACTGGCACATTTGTGACCAAAACAGCAAGTCTCTGTGATATATCAAGAACCATGGTGTCCAGAGTAATGTCAGCAAACCACCAAGAAGAATGAACCACATCCAACTGGAGTAACTGGGTGCAATAGAAAGCCGCTTGAAAGGGATGTTCGGGTGCTAACCTGGATTTAATCCAAACAACATAAAACCATAGCTGCCCAATTCGATGCAGAATTAAATGTGCACCTCAACTCTCCTGTATCCACCAAAACTGTTCATCGGGAGCTCCACAGGGTCAATATACATGGCCGGCTGCTATAGCCAAACCTTTGGTCTCTGATGAGTCCACCTTCACTGTCTTTCCCACATCCAGTAGAGTTATGGTGTGGAGAAGCCCCAAAGAAGCATACCACCCAGACTGTTGCATGCTCAGAGTGAAGCATGGAGGTGGATTAGTGATGGTTTGGGCTGCAATATCATGGCATTCCTTTGGCCCAATACTTGTGCTATATGGACGTGTCACAGCCAAGGACTACCGATCCATTCTGGACCATGCGCACCCAATGGTTCAAACATTTTATCCTGCAGCCGGTGCAGTGTTTCAGGTTGATAATTCACAAATACACACAGCAAGACTGGTGACAGAGTGGTTTTATGAACATGAAAGTAAAGTTGAACATCTCCCATGGTCTGCACAGTCCCCAGTCTAAATATCATTGAGCCCCTTTGGGCTGTTTTGGAGGAGCGAATCAGGAAATATTTTTTCACAGAAACTAAAATAAATAATGATTTATCCAGAAGATAAACCACAGAAGGCTAATCATTCATCAATACTCTCTAATATTTACATCCTAGCTAAATGGTATTGATTTAACTTAACAAATCTGGAGGGTTGTAAAGAGCAACATAACATAACTGTGAGCTCAACAGAAATGTATACAGTTGAAGTCAGAATTAATAGCCCCCCTGTGTTATTAGCCCCTGTTTATTTCCCCCCCGATTTCTGTTTAAGAGAGATAGAAGATTTTTTTCAACATTTCTAAACATAATAGTTTTAATAACTTATTTATGATAACTGATTTAGGCGACGCAGTGGTGCAGTAGGTAGTGCTGTCGCCTCACAGCAAGAAGGTCGCTGGTTCGAGCCTCGACTGGGTCAGTTGGCGTTTCTGTGTGGAGTTTGCATGTTCTCCCTGCGTTCGTGTGGGTTTCCTCCAGGTGCTCCGGTTTCCCCCACAGTCCAAAGACATGCGGTACGGGTGAATTGGGTAGGCTAAATTGTCCATAGTGTATGAGTGTGTATGGATGTTTCCCAGAGATGGGTTGCAGCTGGAAGGGCATCCGCTGCGTTAAACATGTGCTGGATAAGTTGGCAGTTCATTCCGATGTGGCCGAAAAGAAAATGAATGAATCACTGATTTATTCTATCTTTGCCATGATGAGAGTAAATAATATTTGACTAGATATTTTTCAAGACACTTCTATACAGCTTAAAGTGACATTTAAAGGCTTAACTAGGTTAATTAGGTTAACTAAGCAGGTTAGGGTAATTAGACAAGTTATTGTATAGTGATGGTTTGTTCTGTAGACAGTTGAAAAAAAAATAGCTTAAAGGGGCTAATAATTTTGTCCCTAAAATGGTGTTTAAAAAATTAAAAACTGCTTTTATTCTAGCCAAAATAAAACAAATAAGACTTTCTCCAGAAGAAAAAATATTATCAGACATACTGTGAAAATTTCCTTGCTCTGTTAAACATTGTTTGGGAAATAAAAAAAATAAATAAAATTCAAACGGGGGGGTAATAATTCTGACTTCACCTGTACATAATGCTGTAATATTACACCTGTGAACAGAATAAAACAAAATATACAGTATTATTAAATTGTTCAAAGCCACACAAAATGCCAGGACTTCTTACCATTTAGATTATTTTCATCAGAGTCTGAGGTATCAGACTCTCCCTCCTTGGCTGAATTTCTCTTTATTTCATCTCGTTCAGCAGCAGAAACATCTGAAATACAATACAACAGGTGATTGAAGGATATTTTTGAAGAAACATTTCCATAAGTTAAGTGGTCTTGTGATAACAACTGTCTAAAAAGTTACATTTATTTATTGGTCGTTATAAAACCTACATACACACTAGAGAAAAAAAATATATACTACAGTTCATCAAGATCTGTCTAATGAGAAACTGTCAACTTGACCTGAGTGATGTCAACAATATAAAAAACACTGAGATGCGATTAAAAAGCGACTCACTGTGAACAGAAACATTGAAGATATTTTCATGGATGGTGCCACTGCCGATGATCTCTTGGTGATAACCTCCAGTGTCTGTGCTTGTGGTGTTCGTGATGGTCAGAGATCCAGTTTCATTGTCCAGCTTCAGTCGTCCTCTGAATCTCTTATTAGCTTCATTACACTGCACATCAGTACAATTAAAACGGAGATCCCCAGTGAGTTGAGCGATAAGAGTGTTGTTGAAATAATATTTAACATCTTCCTGTTGGGTTATTGTAACATTGGTCGGTAGAGTGACTGGATCTCCCTCCATCACTGAAACTCCATGTGAATCAACTCCAAACATCCCTGGAGAAGAAATTAACATTTAATCATAATCAGTGATAGTAGTACAAAAATGTACTTTAAAAAAAGCACTGTGAGTATGTTTCAGATGTATTACTCTATAGAAAAATAAATATTTTTTGTTTTGCTTTGTGTGCCATCAAAATTGACACCTTGATACTATGAAGCTACTATTTTCAGCGTTAGAGATTTAGATCTGAACTGAATAAACCATTGAGTCAGTCAAAACTTCACAGAGAGAGTCAGGCATTCTTAAACCTGCCTTGCAGATCATTCATTCCATTCATCATTCATTTTCTTTTCGGCTTAGTCCCTTTATTAATCCAGGGTCGCCACATCGGATTGAACTGCCAACTTATCCAGCACATGTTTAACGCAGCGGATGCACTCCCAGCCACATCCCATCTCTGGGAAACATGTACCGCATGTCTTTGAACTGTGGGGGAAACCGGCGCACCCGCAAGAAACCCATGCGAACGCGGGGAGAACATGCAAACTCCACACAGAAACGCCAACTGACCCAGCCAACTCTTGAACCAGCGACCTTCTTGCTGTGAGGCGACAGCACTACCTACTGCGCCACTACGTCACCGCCTTGCAGATCATTTTCTTCCTAATTCAGTTTAATTAAGAGACACCTTTAGGTAGTTAGAGACCCCTGGGCTAAAGCCTAAAGCTTACAGTGGGCCTCTAACTGTAAACACAGAACTCTTCAAAACATTCAGAATATAAGTTCTACTACAGATAAGTTTGCTGTAGTAAAAACTAAAAGTAGGCCAACAGTAATTATTACAGTTTATCAATACATTTATTAACAAATTAGCATTAAGAAAGTGTTCTATTATGGTATTCATAAGTGTTCATAATATGCTATTATGGTAATAATTTACCATCGTATGGTTAAAATTATAAATATATATTTACTATTATAAATTACTTACAATAATTGCTGAGAAATCCTTTAGCTCAGCAAATTGCTAATTAATGGATTTATGACATTGAGGGCTCTATTTTAGTGATCTAGGTTCAAAGTTTAAAGCACAGGACGCAAAAGCATTAAGGTCGTGTCCGAATCCACTTTTGCTATTTTAAGGATGGAAAAATATGCTTTGTGCCTCGGTGCATGGTCTAACAGGGCTGTGCTTTTTTTTTTTTTTATGAGTTCTGGATGTAGCTTAATGTACATACATTGAGCTTAATGTACAATAAACCAATCAGAGTCTCATCTCCCATTCCCTTTAAGAGTCAGTTGTGTCGCGCATTTGCTATTTACATGGCGGACTTTATAAGTGGAAAAACTGAATGCTTCAAAAAACAGTTAAACAGACCCTCTGCAGCGCAAGGATATACAGTAGAATGAATCTCTTCCATTCACCTCTTCACTGTCTCTTTCTCCTTTACTCTTTACTGTACTCTTTTACTTTCATAGATAATGAAATAGTGGAAACTCACTCCACTGAAGATATCCATTAGCCTACATATTTAATTTTGTTTGTTAAGCGCAAAGATTTGTTTTAAAACTATTTCAAACTGGCCAGCACATTAACTGTTCCTCAGTCAGAATTTAGCCAATTGAATAATCAGAAAAAAGTCAAAAATAATAATAATCCAACTTTTGGTATTTCGAACCACCAGAACCCCTCTTGGCTACGGGCCTGAAACTTAATAAATTGTATGAAGAGAGGATTAATTATTAATATATTTTATTAGCAGTTAAATAAATAATAGCAGCATATATATATATACACACACACACACACACACATATACACATATATACACACACACACATATACATACATACGTTTACATATATACATATACATATATATATACACACACATACACGCATTCGCGTGGGTTTACTCCGGGTGCTCCGGTTTCCCCCACAGTTCAAAGACATGTGGTACAGGTGAATTGGGTAAGCTAAATTGACCGTAGTGTATGAGTGTGAATGAGTGTGTATGGATGTTTCCCAGAGATGGGTTGCAGCTGGAAGGGCATCTGCTGCGTAAAACATATGCTGGATAAGTTGGCGGTTTATTCCGCTGTGTCGACCCTGGATTAATTAAGGGACTAAGCCGAAAAGAAAATGAATGAATGAAAAGCAAGTTGTCATGAATAAACTGAAAAAAGCCCCCCGAGATGAAGGCATGGAGGCAGTGGTTTTTATATTTATGTAGAAAACAATAATTTTTGTAATATTTTAATCCTTTAATTCTTTTCCTTTGTAAAGATATTTGTGTATTGCTCTACATCCTGTGTGCATTAAGCAATACAGGTTTAAGGCACACAACTAACGCGCTCTGCACTGGACTTTAGACCTGCTTTTAGCTGGTCTATTGCAGTTTCTTGAAACAGCAACGCACCAACAATGCAGCTTAACACACCTCTATTTTAGACCGGCACACCCATGAGTCCACAAAGTGGTGCAAATAATTTTGCTATTTAAACAACGTGGCGCAAAACGGGAAAATTAGGGTTGCGCTGGCCTGAAAATAGCAACACATCACCACAACACACCAAACATGTCTTGCGCCGGATGTATGATAGAGCCCTAAGTGATTAAAGATACAATGGAAAAGACAGAAATCACAACAAGCATCTTACCAACTGGAAGAAACAGCAGCAGCAAATGAGTCTTCATCTGAAAAATATTGCAAATACAAATTCATTAAATAGAAAAAAGTTTTCTGCTCTGTTTTAATTATATGGGGGGCGGGTAAATAAGAAACAAAGTGCCATGTTTTAAGATGTTTATTTTTTTTTTTACATTAATACTAATGTCTGAACTACAGGAGAGTTAAGAAATGAACATTAGGTGGAATCACCCTAATTTTTTAATCACAAAAATAAAAAAAATATTTATAATGACAAATTGTATTTTTAAAGGGGAAAAATTATGTAAGTGACCTTTTCATTTGAAATTTGTAAGAAATTATTTCAGAACATTTAAAAAAAGCCATTTATTTACTTTTTTATATTTTATGATGTGTCCATCTAAATAGCATTATACAGTTAAAATTTTTGTTAGAATTTTTATCAAGGCTTAAAAGAGCAGGACGGCTAGAATTAAAGTCTGTGTGAAATCAAAATGAACAATGTTTATTTTGCTAGCACACATGACCAGCGCCGTCACCACCCTCAATACCATAACTGAGGCCTCATTTATACTGATGCGTTTTAGGCCGCAGGACGATAATCCACTTCTGTTCTTGCGTTTGCCTTGATTTGTTTGCAATTTACTTGTGCAAATACTTAATTACCCATTAGATGTGAACCCAACAAAAAAGTATCATTATCGCCCCCTGTTGGTTCGGCGTGCCGTTAACATGCAACACAGTGTGATTTTGCATTTTCATGTGAACAGACATTTTTTTGAAAACAAAACAGGGGAAAACCCTGTTCAAACTGGTGTTTCATCTATAGCATTTCTAAAATGGTATCCGTCCAAACTATACTGCTGAAAATGTATCACATGATCATACATGCACTCTGGCATGTGCTAAAAGTTGCTTCAGTGTATTTGGACATCTGAGCTTCAGACAGTCCATTTCAGATCTGCTGCTGGATCTCATTTATAGATGTTTAACGTGATCTATAATTCATCTTGTGTATATCTAACTTTGAATTACTTGTTCTCAAGTAACATGTTTTGGCTGAGCGTAAAGAAAATTTAATATATTAACTTTTGTTACCACGTAGCCTACACTGATTCTGCATGTTTGACCGTTTAACTCTGGGATCCCAACATGGCAGCGAGCAGGGAAGAACTCTCTATATTATTAAAATGAACATGGCAGCACAAGCACACTCGCCAAAAATAGGGCATAATTCAGGGCTCTCAGTCACGTATTCACCATGAGGGATGTGCATTTGAACCTGCGTGCCACACCTTGTTTTTCTCATGGTGCTAAGTAGCCTAATGCAGAAGACAATAGGGTATACACAGAAGGACTTTAAATTTTTCAGTAATCTGGGTCAAGCGCTTCCGGTGAACTGTATACAGTTACAAAATCAGTGCGTTTAATGTCAGTTTTCTTTAAGAATCAATGATCTTCACTGCCTGATGGATATACGATATAAAGTGGGTCTCAGAATGTACAAGAATCACTGCATTAAATTACATTTTCCCGCACCATGTCTTTAAAATATGACTATTTATTTTACCTCAGTATTTTCTATGGAGTTTCAGCGCTTGCCTGCTGATACAGACGGGTATGGAAAGAAACACTAGCTGTGCATATAACCTATTAATAGAGGAGACTCGCATATAAAAGAAACGGTTACCGATCTAATGTTGGTATTGACCGCTGCTGTTTTCGGATAAATTATGTGACTTTAAATATTAACACTGACAAAACTCGCTCAATGCAGCAGTCTATCAGATTCAGCGACTTGACGCAAAAAAATAAATAAAATGTTACCTATTAGCCTAGCGTGAGTAACTATTATGAACTGGCATAACGCTAATTAAAAAATTAATAAACGTCTGATTGTATGTTCATGTTGAAATAAACAGTAGAAAAAAAATTAATTTTGAAATTATTAATCTTGTAAAAGGTCCCCTTTTTAACAAATTAATGACTTTCAGTGTAATTGTATTAAATGAATTTAGGCTAATGGACTTTTTATAAAAGTCTTGTTAAATTTGATCTTTAAATGACTGCTAGCAAGGCTCTTTGAGGTTTTTATTAATGATTTTTTAAAGCATTTTATATCCTATAACTATATTGTTTTGATATGCTTGAGCTAGATAACCTTCAACTCCACACATTTATTTTGGTGGAGAAATAAAATCTATATAAATCATAAAACTTTTTTTTTTTGTGAAAAAAATCTGGGATTTTTAAAAGAGGCCACTTCGCTCATGCAGCCCTACTTTTTACTTATATAATGGGCATTACTGATTATTAAAACAGATATTCATCGAAAGAGACAGGGTATTTTGTATTCAACCATGCATTTCCTTTGATGATCTTTAACGTATGTATAGGTTATAGACCATGGGTCTCAAACTGAATTCCTGGAGAGCCGCAGCTCTGCACAGTTTTGCTCCAACCCTAATCAAACACAGCTGATCCAAATAATCAAGCTGTTCAAAACTGCTAGAGACTATTAAGTAGAGCTGCGGCCCTCCAGGAATTGACTGTGAGACCACTGCTATAGACTAACATTAAGTACATATTGTCAAAACCACACAGTAAGAAAGTAGTTTTTTTCCATGAAAATAAAAAGAGGCAGTTAAATGTTAAGCCTCGGTTTGGTTATAAATATGCATAAAGTGATTATGACGGTTATGTAAATATTATATTATAAATATGAAGTTGTTAATATCAAAATTAAGAGGCAGTGCCTTATATCATGTTTTCGTTTTATTGTTCAGATAGAGTGTAGCCAGGGTGATATGAATGACGTTATAAAAGTACACGGTCTTATTTGAAGATTTAACTGACATGTCTTCGGGAGTTTGTTCGATCTCACTGTCAAACTTGTGAAGTCTAAACTGACAAGGAAAGTTCAGGCTGTGTACTTAATATTGACAAACGGCCCAATCAGGTAGGGAACGTCAGGACCCATGCCTCTGTTTTCAGATGTCATGTTTTCCTTTATCGACACAAACACAGAGCTCTAGCGTTTTAGAACGAAAAAGGCCTCTTCAGCGTTTTCAAAACTCTCAGTTTGTCAGGGGTGGAAAACTCGTGTGGACGGAAGGCATAACCGTAGCAAAAGTTATGCATTTTAAAACTAAAACGCATCAAGGCATTAAACAACAAAAATGGCTGCTCACTGCTCCAGGGGTGTGTTCACCCTGTGTGTGTAAATTCACAGTTCACACAAAACTGAATCTTCTGTCATCATTTACCCACCCTTCAATTGTTCGAAACCCATTTGATTGTATTTCTCAACACAAAAGTAGATATTCTGAACTTCAACAAATTCAACGTGTGCATTATTCTTTAAAAAAAAAAATTCTTCAAAATACTCAAGTTCAACAGAAGACAGAAACTCAAAGATAATTACGTGTGATCAATTAATGATGAATAAATGAGCAAGCCATTAACAGTTATAAACAATGCAATTACAATGCTAACTCCTAACAAAAACTTTTCTTAATGTGTTTTTTTTTTCCATCATCTCAGTATGCGTCCTTCGATGTTATGAGGAAGAGGAAGCAGCATCGTCAGTTCATCGAGCAAATGTTTTTGATTTCAATTTTAATTTTTTCTTAAGGTGGAAAAAAACGATCATGTAAAAATGTGCTTTAAAAAAATCCCGTTGTAAGAAGTATAAACTACTGTTTTTCTCCTTCAGAAGATCAAGTGAATTTGCATTTAGGTGGTTTCGCCACTGCAGTTCAGGCTATTAGCCTCCTAAAATTAGTATTTGAGAAATTAGTATTTGAGCTACTAAGGTCTTGTTTTTAGTACCGTTGTCACAAATGAATGAAACAACAGCGAGTAGAATCCGGAATATGTGAGCGAGCATAGTTATTAGATCCCTGTATTGTATTTGCATCATAAGCAGTTTAGAAACTGTGTTTTAACTAGGGGTGTCCCCTACCAGAAATCGCTGCATTCCCTTACCGTTTATGTCCTTTGTGTGAGCAATCACTGAAAATCATCTTATTCAAACAACATATACAAACAGTACATATTAAATATTAAATGTTCCCTTTACTGGTTTACCCACCATTGACACCACTGGGTTCTTTGTGTTTGCTGCTGCTTCTCTACTAACTTGTCTGGAAAGGAAGTGGCCTACTTTGTCACCCAATGTTACTCTCTAACGACAAATGAATGTTCTGTTTTTATAATAAGCAGAACTGAAACTGCAAATTCTGTGATGTATATGTATCTCTATCCAGATTTTAATGATAAACAATGATTTTCAATTTAGCTAGATTTTTATTTTGCAGCTAAATTAAATATTTGACCAATCACAATAGCTGTTCATCAGTGCTCACCCTGTTGGCAGGCAGATTTACTACAACCAGGTTTTATGCAGCATTGTGTTGGAAGAATAAGACAAGCTCAAATATATAATGCTATTCAAGAGTGGTGTAACGGATCACAACTCTCACGGTTCAGATCACACTACGGTTTTTGAGTCATGGATCGGATCATCAGCAAAAAAGGAGACATAGTATCTGATTACAATTATATTAGCATCAACATAGATCATTTCACCTATTGATTTAAACACAATTAAAGTGTTAACTTTAAATACAACTGAAATTGCTCGTCAGAATTAGGTAGTCTTGATACTTTGTATTTTGTTTAACCAAAATGTGAAAAAAATATTTAAAAAATAGTTGCTTATATGTTTTAGCAATTAATTTAATGTATTTACATAGCAGATTTTTAGTTTTTGTTTATTTATTTATTTTAGGAAATGTGGGACCTACTCCACTCAGACTGATTACAACTCCACTTGGACATTTGTATTCCGATTGAGGTATTTATATGGGTCTGAGTTATTCAGACTTGACTTTGGTTTTAAACAGATTTGTGTTAGGCTCATTATTACATTAAACACGTTTAGACATAATTGCTATGCTTCATTTTTATGCCACCCTGCCACAAAATTATGGCCTAGCTTTGCATCTCAATGTTCACGTTATGGTTGTTTATTCTGCCAAAACGGCAGTAAAGACTTGGATTATTGCAAAACAAGATGGAGATTTCATTGCAGCGATTACACGGCAGGGTACTATTTATATTCTCCTGGATTTTGTATGTGTGGTGGTGTTTGTATCAGATTTTTATATAACACATTAACATATTTATACACATAGCTAGGCCTGTATGATCCTTATTGGTGCTGTCAAATGAATGATCATGTTTAAAGTTTGTACACATGGATGTATTGAATAAATCACATGCCGCCTTTTCTTCTGTTTTTCAGCCAGTTTCTTGAACTTTCTCCCCATTATAAGCAAAAACATTTAAGAGGTGTCAGCGTTTTTTTTATTTTGGCCGATTTAAACAATTATAAACAACATAAAACAGAAATACTTTGATGTTCTGATAGAGATTCCCATGTAGAAAAATCACATCCTGCCCCCCATCTGAATTTCACGCATCAATGACGTCATGTGAAAACCTATAAATAAATATGTGTAGGTACTACAGCACAGTTTCTCACAGGAATTGTACATGTCACACCACTGTCCAGCAGATGGCAATGTTTCACAGAAACAAAAAACCCAAACATTTAATTGATTATATTGAATCTCAGTTAATTGTCTATTGCTTGATTTTTTGATGATGAATGTGTCAGACTGTTTTTTTTTTTAAACCTGTCCTTACGTCCACGTGACCTAGATGTATTTTGAGTGGAGATCTATGTGATGCACAGCTTATATATACCTTCAATGTAAATTTAAAGGGACAGTTCACCCCAAAATTTAAATTTCATATATAATAATTATATATAATATATAATTAATGCGGCTTTATAAACTCAAAAAAAAAAAAAATCAAAACAAAAAAAAAAAAGAGTTAAAGACTTTAAAGTTTATATTCTTACAAAGTTAAAGAGATGGTGTCCTGTTCAAATGATGCAGTGAGAGTTACTGAATAGCAAAAACCACAATGTAAAAAGTTGAATGCCTCGACCAATCTTTAACACCGTTTTGTAACCTTGCTGAATAGCAGAACCAACACAACACTGATTCCTGATGATCCACTACAATCCAGTATAAATCTCACCAGTGACCATTTTAGTGGATTTTTTATTCCATAAAGCTGTTTCTGTGAGGGAAGCGACTGCATCTCGGGTTCATAACAGCGGAGCAAGAAGCAGCTTTTAACCTACATACTAAACCCACATCAGACAAATGGCCACTCGTGCACCAGCTCTGTCCATCCAGATCACACATGCTTCTGAAGAACATGGACCGCAGCAGGTTTCAGTTTGACTCGCAACACGAGCAGCTTTTTGACTTATTAAGACTGACAAAAATGTTTTATACAGTACCACTTGTAACATCTGAATGATCATAAAAGCAATTAAAATTATTTGTTTCATTGTTATTATATTGAATTATTTATATTGACTCTCCTACTTCTGTAAGCAACATCTCAGTAGTAAAGAATTTTATATATATATATATATATATATATATATATATATATATATATATATATATATATATATGTTTTAAAGGTTTGATAACAATTCTTCCATCTTTCAGTTAAAAAATATTGTTATTTAGAGCCTTTTATTTTAACAGTTGCTCAAACTTACTAATGTTTTCATGTGCTAAATATTAAACAGATACAGTTTGAAAACATATGTATTGTTTTATGTAAACAATAATATTAAAATCTGAAATGAAGGCAACTTTTGGTATTTTATGTAAAAAATATTATGTAAAAATGCTCTAAATTATAACATTTTTGAAACTGAGAAGAAATACAGTATTGAAACAGAATAAACCCATCTTGTAATATTTTTTGGTCTACAACTAAAAAATCATAGATTTTTTTTCAAACTGATAATTTGTCTCCTAATTATTTAGCAGCAGAACATCATGTTTTCACTTTTTAATGCATACACAATTTAACTCGATGTTAAATCAGCTTAAATGTAAAGTATAAACAGGTTGTAAAGTGAATCCAGTTCAACTTAAAGTAAAAAAAAAAAATATATATATATATATATATATATATATATATATATAAATCAACTTTAAGATGTCAAAAAAGTGTTTAAATGTACACTTTTTGTATGACTTCACACATACACAGACTACATACATACATTATAAACATTAAGACATGTTCAGTGTGTGTGTGTGTGTGTGTGTGTTCGTCTGTGTGCTCGTCTGTGTGCACGCATGAAAAGGAGGGTCAAACTGTCTAAGAATGTATCTCACACACAGATGAAGAGACTGCGTGTTGTCAGCACATGGTCTTACTAGATCAGAGACTGATCTATTTTAAAAAAATGCTTCAAATGTTCATTTTGTTGTTTTTGTGCTTCAAGACAGGTTAGTTAATAACTCTTTTTTTTTTCTTTTTTTTTTTTTTTTTTTAAAGGCTTTATTTCTTTCTTTAAACTAAACTGCTACTACTTTTCACTTTAGGAACACAATTTTAATTAGCTCTTCTTTACATTTAAAACAGATATATTGACATAATAAAAGATGACAGTTCTACGAAGAAACTAAAATGTGTTTTATTTTTAAGAGCGTATTTACAAAATAAGATGATTTTTAGTCATATTAGTAATTAGATTTGTGGAGCTGCGCATCGATGGATTTGCTCTTCAGTGTTGGGACTTTCAGCACTGAAACTTAAACCACACAGAACTAAACTGAACTTCAACTGTGAAAACTGGACTGAAACTGGACTGATACACTTTCAACTTCAATTTACTAGAACTTTGATGTAAAGCTTCTTTGACACAGTCTACATTTTAAAAGCGCTATAGAAATAAACATGAATTGTATTGAATATTCAGTATGTTGCCTTTAGTTTTCTGTTGCGTCTCTGCTGGTATTATTGATTTAATATTTAATTTTGAGCAGTATTGTCTCTCAAGTGGGTTTGTTTTGGGGTGGGTTTTTTTGTGATGCTGAGAGTTCAGTCACACACTTGGAATTTAGAACGTTCAGAATTCAGAATGTAACCAAAATTTATACTTAACTGACGCTTGATTTGTCACCATGGAAACAATAGAATAGTCTAAAGTTCTAAATCTGTTCAAAAAACTCATTCCAGAGAGACAGTATCGTTTAAAGCAACAGTGAACAAATCTGACCCTGTTCTTGTTCTCCAGGTGCGTTTGGTTCCAGTAGGACTGAAATGCAGTCATTCTCAGTGACGGAGGGAGATTCTGTCACTCTACACAGTGGTGTTACAGAATTACACACTGGTGAATTAACATGGCATTTCGTAGCTGATAAGTCTCTAATAGCTCTAATAAACAGAGCTTATCAGGCCTTCTCCACAATGAATGGTACTGATGGGAGATTCAGAGACAGACTGAAGCTGGATAATAACACTGGATCTCTGACCATCATCAACATCAGATCTGAACATGCTGGAGATTATGAAGTGCAGATATTTTCAGATAATACATCATCAAAAAGATTCAGAGTTACAGTCTATGGTGAGTACAGATTGTTTGTCTTGTCCTTTAAAATTAAAATTACCTGTTTATAAAGCAGTTTTCCAGCTCATAGCTCTTTTGGAGCTTACAGTCAGATCGCTTACAGGGTTGCTGTAATAATTTTTGGAAGACACAAGTATTTCTATTTTGTTCAGCCTATTTTTCTTCAAGCACTAGTACTTATTGATTAGCTGCTAGGGCTTATTTAGATTCTAGTACTTTTTTACAATAGCTACTCCACTCAAAAAATTGCTGCTTGTTCAAACTATTATCTAAAATAATAGCTAAAAGTGTCAACTGATTTAATTTTCAATTGTTCCTTGTGTGATTGATTTGCTGAATTTTAATGGGAAGAGGTAGCCACTGTTTGTAGTACTGTTAATGTTGATTGATGATTGTCTTAAGTGTGCGGTATGATTTATGTTTTAAATCTCATACACTGAAGAACAAATTGCCCCAAAAGGGTACATTACAGTTTACAGCAACAGAAACAACACATTTCTTGAGATTTTTTGGGGCAAATTTTTTTGTGTCAGTGTTTAATCCAAAGTAAATTTGCTGTATTATATTGATTTGGAACAACATGAATGACATGAATGACTAATTTGGAGCCCTACAGTTTTACACTAAAAATGATATGACAAAAAGTCATGACTACAAATGTTTTAATGCTGCTTTAACTTATTTTATTAAGTTTATCAGGTTTAAACTACATTTTTTAAGTTATCCAAACTTTCTTACAAACTTACTTAATATTTTAGTCCGTTTGATTGCTAGAAGTTCAGATGACTAGAAAAGTACATTTGATTTAACTAAATAATTGAGCCAACAAGATTTTTTTTGTCCAGAAAGACAAACAAAAAGCGCTCAGGGGTAACTCAAATAACTGGTCGGTGATCTTTAGGTAAGGGATTCATCAAAACAACAACAGAAATTAGTCCAAGGCACTCGGAAAATGTGGAAAATTTAAAAAGCCTTTAAAAAAACCTACACGTTTCGGCAAGGATCTGCCTTCATCAGGGTAACAGTGATTAGGTGCATCTAGAGTCTCTTTTGAGTACTATGGTCACATGACTCATTCAAACAGCTCAACAACACTCAAATAATTTAACAAACATAGTCAACTATTATCATTAATTCAGCACAGATAGAGGGTGACTTTTAACCATACATAGACATACAGAAAAATATGCTTAAACATGGCATGTACATACATACTTCCGAACACACATTTACATGTGCACATACGTACATATACATACATATATATACATATATATATATACACATACATACATACATACATACATACATACATACATACATACATACATACATACATACATACATACATACATACATACATATATATATATATATATATATATATATATATATAAACACACACACATGTATAAAAACATGTACACATAAGAAAATACAAACACATTTTACAATATATGATGATAATCTGTGAACCATCTATAGAAAAACTGTTTAACAAAAAAGAAGAAATGATTTTTTGTGTGTATCTTTCTAGTTACAACTGCGTACTTTTATATAACAACTAGTCAGAATCGCCACAGAAGATTTCAAATTAAAATCTCACAAGTAACATTTGAAGTACTGTTAGTGGAATCTATTAAATGTGTACTATTATCTTTTGAACTAACACAGCAGCTAATCAATATGTGCTTTCTAATAAATAGTACTAGTTTCCATTTAATAGGTATTTAATAAGTCCTAGAACTATAAATAATGAATAAATACTGGTAATAAGTAATAAGAATTGGTAGTAAGTATCCCATGCGGAATCTGGATTTTTGTAGCCCTTTATTGAGTCTATTATTTACTTGTGCAAATGTGTGTAAAAACGTCTTACACACCAAACAAGTGGTTTTCATTGGATTTGTGTTGTAAACCTTAAATTAAATAATAAAGATGTTTTTCTTCATTTAATGTCTTAAGTTTTTAGTTATTATACTCTCAAACTGGTTATGCATAAATGCAGGATTTTGCACAAAATTATGTGCAGAAATGTAAAAAAATGTCCACAGATTCTGTCTGGCCTTGTTAATAAGGTACTAGTTCTAATTGAATAAAATAAATAAATAATAGTACCTTATGAATAAAGTATTATAGTCACAAAAGGAATATGCATACTATTTAAAAGGGAACAGTTGATATCTCTGTGACGGATCTCCATTGATGTCAAATAGCCAAAAAAAAAAAAAAATCATAATAGTAGTGTGTCGCTAATGAAGATGACTACTGCTATCCAAAGAATAAAAATAGATCCTAATAAATGTGACCCAGCACCGTAAAACCAGTTATATGGGTTCATTTTGGAAAATTGAGATTTATACATCATGTGGAAGCTAAATAAATAAGCCTTCCGTTGATTGACAGTATTTGTTTGGGATGCAACTATTTAAAAATCTAAATATTAGGAAAAATCACCCTTAAAGATGTCCATATATATATATATATATATATATATATATATATATATATATATATACATATACATACACACATATACACAAAAGGAAATTTACAAAATGTCTTCGGGAAACATCTTTAATTACGATTTTTGCCATAAAAAAAAATAAATGTAATAATAATAATAAATAAATAAATAAATAAATATATATATATATATATATATATATATATATATATATATATATATATATATATATAAACACATATATATATATAAAATAAAATGACGACTAATAGATATATTGTTGGTTATTCCCAAAAATATACCTGTTCAACCTACAACCTAGTCCAGGGTCACAAGTACTAGTATCTAATAAATACTTTTACAAAAGTACTAGTAACTACGCCCACGAAAAACTTGAATGTGCATAAATCTGCAGATTTTCTAGCCTATTATTGAGTATTCATTTACTTATTAAATCTATTTTATCAGATTCTATATTAATTCCAACTATATTACTGACTAATATGCAAACGTTGATATGATGCACGTACAAAAAGAAAATTATTTAAAGTCATATTTTCTGTCTTTAAGTAGATATATTACATGAGTGACCTGCTTTGTTTACCACAAAAAGTGAATCTAATTGGATTTGCCTGTTTTTAGTTACTACACTCACAAAATTATTATTATTTTTTTAAATCACTCCGCAAAATCCTGCGCAGATTTTGTCTGGCCGTGCTAGTAACTAAAGAAGAAGCACTAGAATAAAAAATGCCGAGCATTCATATCTAAATAATAAGTAGTACTTAATGAGAAATATACTAGTATCTAAATAATAACATGAAATAGATACTAGTTTGTTTTATAAATTAAAATGTTAAAATGCATCAAGTTACATTAAATCTTTATTTGCGCTTACATTCTTAAGGGTTAGGCCAGTGTTGTCCCACATGTGGGATTGTCATTTCTGTGTCCTTGTGAGTTCTGTACCACACATGGAATATAGAATGTACAGAATTTTAAATGTAACTGACAGAAGTTCAAATCAAAATTTGGCCCTTCTTATAGATTGAAGCTTGATGCGCTGGTATGGAAACTAAAATGGAATAGCGTAACATTCTAAAACTGTTCAAAAACTCACTTCAGAGAAATGCACTAAATACTGTACACTGTTCACTTACCAGTGAAAAGGTTCCATTTCAATTCACATTAAAGACCTATGAAAATAATAACTGGAATCTAGATAATAATTAGCACTTAATGAGAAGGGTCTAAAAAAATAGATGTACTGGCAGCATGAAAACAAACACTAGATCATCTTGTGTAAACGCAAAAATTTTTGGCATCGACCTCAATTATTATGTTAAGTCTGATTACATTAACATTATTTGAGCTGTAAAGCCAATTAAAACAGAATAAATTTTTTTTAGGGATTTAGGGTTTTCACAATAAAAAAAAAGTGTAAATTTACAGTTTTCTGTTTTTGTGATTCATGTTTTGTTTTTCGGTTATTTGTAATTTTGAATTGTATTATGGGACTTCATAAACTTTTGATGTTAAAAAGTTTAAAAGTGACTTTTATTGGTGTTTTTAATAGTTTGGAGCGATATATTTCCTGGGTTGATGTTTTAAATTACAGTATTAAACCTGGTAATGAACAGTACTTTTTCTGTTATTTCACAAACTTAATACTCTACAATAGCGCTGCACAATATTGGAAAAATATGACATTGCGATATTTTGATTTCTGCGATAAATAGTGCGATATGAAGACAGTTTCATCAGATCACTTGTTTAACTATTTGGAAAATGTTCATTAATTCAGATTGATTGTAATAGGGGACTAAATCATGCATAAAAAATAATAAACAAATTGGAAGAGATGTTGCTTTATGGTTTTTTCAAACCGCATTCAGGTACAGAAATTGAAAAAAATCAAATGTGAAAAAGCCCTGCATTATCTTCGTTATTTAAATTATAAAATAAACTATATCTCAGACCAGTAGTCAGCCTTTTAAAAGAGGTGGTTCTTTTTTTCTCAAAAAGTGGACATTTTTGCAGTTATATGCCTCATTTTCTATTTAATTATGAGATTTAAATACTGCATTTTAGTGACATTAAGCATTATTTTTAGCTGATTTAGCCTGTCGGATGGTCATCATAACCACACTTTTTGATATACCAAATAAATTTCCTAAAGATTAATAATGAAGAAATGTGAAATATTACTGATTTTTAAAAACATATTACATTATATATATATATATTATAATTACATTACATTTCAGGAAAAATAGGAATCTATTAAAGGTTTAAAAAATAAAAACTTTAGTTTATTGTAATTTATTAGGCAAATAACAAACTGGCCAGCACATTCAACTTTCTTCAGTCAGAATTTGGCCATATGAATAAAAAAGCTATTATTAATAATAGCATATTAAGAATAATAATAATGTAAAGCTTCACAATTTTTCTAGCCTCCCTTTTAAAAAAGTAAATTTGAAAATTCATGGATAACAATAATAGGCAAAATAGTGTTCAAATCAATTAATTATGGGCCACTTTTGGTGCTTCACACCTTTATATAGCTCATTTTTTGTTTTAAGAATAAGCTCCAACATTTAAAATAAAAGTTGCCTGTAAACTGTCTTCTCTGTTTAAAAGCAATAAAGTAACGAAAGATGATGCCACTTACAGCAGAATATTTGCTAGCATTGGCCAAAACTGATTAGCTGAAGTCACGCCGAAGCAACAGCCAATTAACAGAGGATTCCGCTTGGACCTAAATCCTTTTTCGATGGGTTATTTTCACTATTTGTGATAGCATAGCAGTCAGTATTGCACAAATGAGCTCATGTATGGAACAAATTCTGGTTTGTCGGTGAGGGATGGGTCTTCTGAACCACCTGAACACCCCCTGGCTATGGGCCTCTATCTTTATTAAAGTTACAAATGGTACAAGTTCTTGTGATGAACTTTCTTGAAATGTTCATACAGTCACAGGGCAAACTCAACATTGCATATCTTGCGATGTGACTATTGCCTATGTGCACATTGCAATATCAATGCTAAAAAGGATATATTGTGCAGCCCTACTATACATATTATTTCTTATACAATATATTGTTTCAAGGGCGACACGGTGGCTCAGTGGTTAGCACTGTCGCCTCACAGCAAGAAGGTCGCTGATTCAAGCCCCGGCTGGGTCAGCTGGCTTTTCTGTGTGTTTGCATGTTCTCCCCATGTTCGTTTGGGTTTCCCCTACAGTCCAAAGACATGCGCTATAGGTGAATTGGGTAAGCTAAATTGGCATTAGTGTATATGTGTGAATGAGTGTGTATGGGTGTTTCCCAGTACTAGGTTGCAGTTAGAAATGCATCCGCTGCGTAAAACATATGCTGAATTAGTTGGTGGTTCATTCGACTGTGGAAACCCCTGATGAATAAAGGGACTAAGGCGAAAAGAACATAATTGAATGAATGTATATTGTTTCAAAACTACTAAAAACTGTCAATAAAAGTCACTTTCGACATTAAAACTCAGAGCAGGGATCAAGGTCCCATAATGCAATTGATAACTAACGTCGCTGCTATAATATTTAATCTTATTATAGTTTGAATTGATCGAACATGAGTAGACTGTTAATATCAGTTCATGTTGCGGTTTATTATCTTTTATTTTCCAGCTCGTCTGCCTGTTCCTGTCATCACCAGAAACTTTTCTCATTGTTCTTCCTCCTCATCTTCATCATCCCAGTATAATTGTTCAGTGTTGTGTTCAGTGGAGAATGTGAGCTCTGTGAGTCTCTCCTGGTACAAAGGAAACAGTTTATTGTCCAGCATCAGTGTGTCTGATCTCAGCATCAGTCTCTCTCTACCTCTGGAGGTGGAATATCAGGATAAAAACACCTACAACTGTGTGATCAACAACACCATCAGCAGGCAGACCACACATCTGGACATCAACACACACTGTCAGGCATGTCCAGGTATGCATCACCAATAATCAAGCCTATAATATCAGATTAAGTCAGACTAATAGCTGGTTTTGTTCATCACAGATGATCTACCTGTATTTAACATCGCGTTCCTCTGCGCTGCCCTATCTCTGCTGATTGTAGTCATCATCGTGATGTGCTGCAAGAAATGGAGAAAAACAGGTCAAGAGAGCAAGCGTTCAGCAAAGTGTGAACCTAAAACACGAAAAGTGGTGAGATCATTGATGAAGATGTTGCAGGACGTGTTGCAGACGGTTTGTGTGATTGAAGTTTGCTGATTGAAGTTGTGTGTGAAATGTACATCAGACTGTCAGTGAACAGACTTTGGTTTTTAGGCCCAACTGTCATTGTTATTACAGTAGACCTAGTTAAGGGGCAGATGAAAGGAGCTATATGTGTTTAAAATTCCATTCAGACGTCGGGTTTGCACTTTAGTGTAAATACGGAGTACATTTTTTTTCATTTCGCAAACCTATTTTTTTATTGTAAGTCAAGTCACCTTTATTTCTATAGCACCAAGCTGCAAGAACATGATAAAGTCAGTAGTGGTAGAAAATTAGAGCACTTTTAGTAGAAAATTTATTTATATTACACTCACTGGCCACTTTATTAAGTACACCTCACAAGTACCAGGTTGGACCCCCCTTTTATCATTAGAACTGCGTTAATCCTTCATGGCATAGATTCAACGAGGTACTGGAAATATTCCTCAGAGATTTTGATTCATGTAAACATGATAGCATCACACAGTTGCTGCAGATTTGTTGGCTGCACATCAATGACGTGAATCTCCCGTTCCACCACATCCCAAAGGTGCTCTATTGGATTGAGGTTTGGTGACTGTGGAGGCCATTTGAGTACAATACACTCATTGTCATGTTCAAGAAACCAGTCTGAGATGATTCACGCTTTATGACATGGTGCGTCATCCTGCTGAAAGTAGCCATCTGAAGATGTGTACACTGTGGTCATAAAGGGATGGATATGGTCAGCAACAATTCTCAGGTAGTCTGTGGTGTTGACACGATGCTCAATTGGAACTAATAGGCCCAAAGTGTGCCAAGAATATATGCCCCACACCATTACACCACCACTACCAGTCTGAACCATTGATACAAGGCAGAATGGATCCATGCTTTCATGCTGTTGACGCCAAATTCTGACCCTACCATTCAAATGTTGCAACAGAAATGGAGACTCATCAGACCAGGCAACGTTTCTCCAATCTTCTATTGTTCAGTTTTGGTGAGCCTGTATGAATTGTAGCCTCAGTTTCCTGTTCTAAGCTGAGAGGAGTGGCACCTGGTGTGGTCTTCTGCTGCTGTAGCCCATCCACCTTAAGGTTGGACGTGTTGTGTGTTCAGAGATGCTCTTCTGCAGACCTTGGTTGTGACGAGTGGTTATTTGAGTTACTGTTGCCTTTCTATCAGCTTAAACTAGACTGGCCATTCTCTGACCTCTGACATTAACAAGGAATTAGAGTCCACAGAACTGCCGCTCACTGGATATTTTTTCTTTTCAAACCATTCTCTGTAAATCCTAGAGAAGGTTGTGCTTGAAAATCCCAGTAGAACAGCAGTTTATGAAATACTCAGACCAGCCCTTCTGTCACAAACAACCATGCCATGTTCAGAGTCACTTTAATCCCCTGTCTTTCTCATTCTGATGCTCGGTTTGAACAGCAGCAGATCGTCTGGACCATGTCTAGTTGCTGCCATGTGATTGGCTGATTAGAAATGTGCCTTAACCAGCAGTTGGACACCTACTAATAAAGTGGCCAGTGAGTGTATATCAAATGTATTTTCTAGACCCCAGAAAACATTATTGATAAATTATTATACATTAAGAGTTTTAGGGAACTGTTTTAGGCAAAAAGTTGTTATAGTGTTCCGTTTTTTTACTTTTTCACCTTTAAGTTTATCCCTTAACAGTGTCTCTGGTACGGTGGCTGAGAGAGCTTAACGTGCTGCAATTTAAGAAAACACATACAATTACAAAAACGTCAGCAAATTGAGAAAAGATCTTCATCTGCTGCAAATTCTCACAACGCAAACAAATTAATCAAACGCGCTGCATTTTCCTCACAAATCAAACATTTTACAAAAACACGCTGCATTTTCTCACAACACAACGGAAATGTTTTCAAGGAGACCCAAAACTTTTTTTTTGGTCACTTAAATAAGTAGACACTTAAAAAGACTTGCTCTGTGAAAACACAAGGCTTTGGTTTGATATTAAATCATTTAGGAAAGGCAAATTCTGAACAGGTAGCTATGATTACAACAGTGTCAGTCATCTCAGTACCAAAAGTGAACTGCAAGTCAGAATTCTGTTCAGTGTGCTTTTTTAACCTGGGCTGCGTTCAGCCCTGACAACATTTTTATTATTATTATTTATTTATTTATTTATTTTTTTTTATGGAAATGGTGGTGCGTTGAACACTTTGTTCTGATGACGCAAGTGTTGATATTCTGTTATTCTCTGGCATGTTATTAATTACTATAAAATACATGTTTAATACTGCAAAATATACTTGATGTTAGTCACTCTCCTTACCATCCAAAAAAAAAGAAATCACCATCCAGAGTAAAAAAAAGTGAAAACTAGTTATTATGATCCGACATTTCTCGCATTTTAGGAAATAAATAAAAACTTTTAATTAAAAGAGTAATCAATATGACCTTGTTATTTTTATAGTGAGTATTACTGCTTATTACTGATCATGGTTGTTGATATATTCAACATTAAATAAATCAGATGAGTACAGAAAAGTTTAAAAAAAGAATTATTCCACAAAACAATAGCAAAATATTTAAATAATTGTACATTTCTTACATTAATCACTGTCTAACACACCTTCCTAAGGTCTATATCCTTTCCTTAGGAATGTGCGATTGACACCGATGTAAGAAAAACATACAGATATTTATATATCATGTTATGAACTAGAAGACATTGCAATTACCTCATGATATTCAGACATACTTAAGTCTGTAAAAGTTCTAGATATAAATATAAAGAGATGCAAATCCCAGATGCAAAAACCTCTAAGTGCCGTCTGAAATTTCCATCAAAAATGAAGATTTTTCTCAGCCTCCTTTATTTATATTGAGTTATTTCACTTTAAAGACTATAAAAATGACTTATTCTTTGCCATAAAAGTGATATTACTGAACCTACACAGGAGCCTGACAAAACGCTTATTTTGGAAGAACATTTCAGAAGGCATTTAGAGGTTTTTGCATCTGAACTCTTCATATGTTCTTATCTCATTTATTCTGCATTTAATGTAAACAAACATGCAAACAATACTTGCTCTTGAACCCATTTTGCGAGCTGTCTCTTTAATAGCTCGTGTTTATATTCACTTCACTGCTGATTTGGCTGATTTGGGCACACCCACCAAACAAGAGAAAACGCATCTCAAACCATGCTGCATGCCATTTCCAGGAAACATGTCGCTCAACCCGGAAACCTTAGCAAAACGTTGCATTTTTCAGTTCATGAATCTGGTTACCATTACAGTACACATGACTAAACCGTGTGTTAAACTGTAAATCCTAAACGGTGAACAACTACAACAGAAGTCAATATGAAAATTTCCGGTGTGTACATGGTCACGCTAATTAAAACACAGTGGTGTTCAATAGCACTACTCCATAAGAACTTCACAGCGTTAACTTTTATCATTGTTCAGTCAAGATTGTGTCGAGTTATTTCTTCTATCACTTACATTAGGCGTTATGAGGTTAGTTGTAGCCTACATTTAAACCTTAAAAAGACACAAAATTGTTCAATAGTGTATTTTACCTGTGCTGGAGTCTGGTCTCGAGCTGAAGCTGCTGTGTTCATGCTGATTCTGAAGTGTTTGGTACTCTTAAAACTGTTGTTAGTTGTTTTGTCGACGCGCTTTAACAAGTGTTTGTTGCTTTTGTGTCAGTCAACCATTCTCAGCTCTGAGGCTGCTGTGACAAACTTTACATCTTAAAATGTTTGATGAGGTAACGGTTGTTACGAGCTAAAACTGATGTCATTTCCTTTAGCATCTGCTCTGTAGCAGCAGTGGTTCTTCAAAAGAAATGAGTATTTAGGATTTGCACGTTATTTTGTATAATGACATTCACCTGCTGCCACAATGCTCAACAAATCTGAAATGCAGTGACGGTTTCTGTACACTAGGTGCCACACAAACACCTTTTTTGTTTTTTATTTGAAAGAAACCAAAGACCGATTTCACGTGGCCGCCATTTTTAAAAGTGAAATCGAGGCTGTGGTGGGAAGACACCCGGAAGATCGTTGGGAGTTACATAGGAACGTTGTGTACCTGCTGTATATCTTATCAGTGAAGATAAAGTGACACAAATTTATAATTTCACCGCCTTTCTGAATGAATGGAGAAAATAAAAAGGGATATCAGAGCTAATTTTCAGCTAGGTTAAGGGAAATGGCACTAGTTAGCTAACGTTTTCTTTCCCAAACACACGTTTTAGATGCTATTTATATAACTTGAGTTAATGAACTGATTCTTTCACTATATTAGACTTGTCAAGATACTGAATTAAATGAAAAACTGTCAATTTCCCACTAACATTTAAGGCACTGTTGATGGCTTTCTTAAAACAGAGCTGAGGGGCGAAGAGCGGTAAACTGAGTGCAAACACAGATACAAAGAGACTGAAGCACGAATCAGCCGTGTAGATCAGTCGAGTCATCCGCGCTCAGTGGCGCTTCAATGTAGCCGGTTCTAAAACTTCAGTACCAGGACAGCACTATTACAGACAACACGAGGGTGTGCTACAGAGGACTGCAGTGTTTATCGCTCACCGGGTTACATAGGCTGAAGCAGGAAAGTGTCCCCACGGTGTTTAACTGGTGTCATGAACTGAAGCCTAGGAGGACACTTGAGCGTATTACTCTTACAGAGATTGTGATGTTGTTTGATGCTAAATTGTTTTTAATGTTTAAATTAAACTTACTGAATGATATTAAAGTGATGTTTACACCATTTCTGCATTTTGAAATTTCAGCAACAGCTGGAGGTTTGTAGTCCACAGCATGTTACTGCAATGTTTACAGTGCTGGTCCTATACTTCCGGGTTTCTTCCCACCGTAGCCTCGCTTTGGTTCTTTAAAATGCCGGCCGCCTGAAATAAGCTTATAGCAAAGACACAAATAATCACCATCATTCTCAGGCAACAACAAACAGCTTTTAGTGTTTAAGAACAACCTTTGGAGGGAAAATCATATATATATATATATATATATATATATATATATATATATATATATATATATATATATATATATATATATATATATATATATATATATATATATATATATATATATATATATATATATATATATATATATATATATAAATATAAAATATGCTTTCAATTTTACTGGGATTTTAAAACGGCACCACTGAAGTTAAATATTTCGCATATGCATCCATAAAGCTATGTAATGCTATTTTGGTTAAGAGATAATCCCAAATTGACATAAGAATTCTGCTGCTTGATCAAAATTTATGACTGAGTTTGTTTTTTCCTTGCAGAAATCAGAAAATACGGATGCTGTGTATGAAAATGTCCCCAAAAACAAAAGCCGGTGATTGTATCTTCTGGAGTTGTCAGAACTCATGCAGTTTTACTTGCACTTTTTGGTTTTCCTTCAATTTAATATTTTGTTTTCATTCTTTGTATCTTTTTGTGTTATTATCGCTCATTTTATTCCAACAGCATCCATAAGCTCATTCAGATGTTCCAAATATCATTTGTTATTAAATATTAAATCACACCATTCTCTGAGCTCAATTGTCTGCCATGTGCTGCTTTTGTTGGGTTTGTTTATCATGAGATGTGTTCTCCTGAATATTTGGACAAATATGACAAGCACATTGTCGCTCTCTAGTGCCCAAAGCTGAACATTACATTTCTCTATAATAGTGCTACCTAACCAATAGAGAGTGATTTCAAAAGTAAAGCATTGTCAAGTCTAGTGACCCATACCCGAAATTATTTCTCTGCTTTTGACCCATCGAAGTGCACACACCTCAGCTGGGATTTGAACCTGTATTAAAGTGCAAACCATTAATCTTCAATTCAAAAACCCAATTCAATATAACTAATATTTTTTGGTTCCCATGATGAACATCATTTGTTATTTAGCCAAGAATTTCTAATGCTGTTCACTCTAGGATTAAGAGAGTATTCCCATAACATTCCCTATTAGGATTTTTTCAAACTGTTACCAATACACCAACAAACAATTAAATAAATAAACACTTGCTTGCATCGTCTCCTATTGACTCAATATAACAGATTACTTAAATCATATTATTATTATTTGAAAAAATCAGCAGTATCAGTAAGATAATTGTAAGGTTATGTGGACAGCAACTGAGCTGAATTTACTAGTCATTTCTAAGTTCTATAACATATTGATCTGCTGATAATTATATAAAAATATCTATAGTTCTATATTTAGTATTTAATATATCTAAATATAAATAAACTTGCACTAAACCAGGAGTCTCAAACTGCCAGCCCGTGGTCCATTTACGGCCCACTTCCTCCACCCTCCGGCCTACAACTGATGTCAAAAAAATAACGAGTTTAGATGCAAAAACTTCTAAATGCTGTCTGAAATTTTCCTTTAAAAGGACAATTTTTATTAGGCTCCTATGTATATGTTCAGTAATATCACTTTTATGGCAAAGAATAAGTCATTTTCCTTGTCTTTAAATTGAAATAACTCAACATAAACTAAGAAGGCTGATAAAAATGTTTATTTTTGATGGAAATTTCAGACGGCACTTAAGAGGTTTTTGCATCTGAACTCTTCATATATACATTTTTTAATTAGCCTACTGTCATTGCTGTGCAGTCGCATATAGTCACTTGTGGTTTTGACCCGCCACCGACGTTTGAAGTGACACCCGCTACTGGACATTTAAAGTACTGCACTTTATATACGGTTTAGTTTTACTTTCGGTTTCCCTGATTGTACATACTCGAGAGTAACACACATGCCGTTTCTTTCTGACTGATTTTAACACTGAAACTATATGACTGTAAGCTCTATTTTTGTAAATATTTCAAGAGTAATTCAATTAATATTGGTTTTATACCACCTGTATTGTATTGAACAAACGTCTTCATGGTCAAAAAAGTCTTCATGGTTACACGCTACACTCAAAAAAAATGCTGGGTTTGTGTTTTTAACCCAAACGACTGCTAGATAACAAAAATGGGTTGATTTAACCCAATTTGGGTTGAAAAATCGGACTTTATCTATAACCCAGCAGTGCTGGGTTGGGAACGCAGACGTGAAAGCGAGCACGCACGTCACGTCAACATGCAGGCACATCGGCGTGAGAAACTGCCATTTTCTTTGCACCGTCTTTAGAGGAAAGCGAGTGAAATTCTGTCTGAGACGCAAGTTATTTAGTGTGTATTTAACAATTTTCATAAGAAATAACACACAGATTACTGTATATGCTGGTTGAGTAACAAACATGCTTTTTTGATAATATTCAATACAAATGGTCTTATTTAATAGATTTTCCTCATATGTGTAAGATTTGTATAAAAACTACATTAGTAAAATGTTAATATCAAACCGGCTGAATTGAACATATTAAAGTAAATGTGAATATATGCATACTTTTTTCCACTTTGTTATAGTTTTACAAAAAAAAAAATAAATAAAAATAATAATTATCATAATAATTATTATAATATATATATATATATATATATATATATATATATATATATATATATATATATATATATATATATATATATATATATATATATATATATATATATATATATATATGAATATATGAGAGAGAGAGAGAGAGAGAGAGAGAGAGAGAGAGAAACAATTGCCAGTAAAGTCAAAAAAGTTATCCAAACTGCTTACGCCATCTGCTAAAATTTGGTTAAGCAACAATTGGTAAGGACAGAATAATAACTATTATTATGTCTATTATTTGTAGTACTTTCGCAGCAATTTTAACTACCCTTTCAGTATGTACAAGTAACAAAACCAAAAGCGAGTTTGACTGGGTATACTCTATGGAAGAATGACTCGGCCCTACACACAACAGCCACAGGTATATTTTAGCAGCTGTGTGACATGATTGGATGTGCTCAGGTTGAGGGGTCTTTCTTTTAAGGTTTCATTTAAAAAAAAAAAAAAAATCCAGAACATTGCAGATTGGTTATTTTTAAATAAAAAAATAATAATAATAATTAGTTTGAGGCCTTTTTTAGGTTTAATTTTTCAAAATAATGTTTCTAAATAACCTAAAAATAACCATAAGAGATCATTCTGTGTAGGTTATTTTAGGTTAGTTTTGAAACAACCACCCTAAACGTTCTGGGAAGCAAGAATTTTTGGTCATTCCAAAATAGTTTTACCATTATTTTTGTCAAAATTCTATAAAAAAAATACAAAAAATACACCCAAAGTCTTTTTGAGTATAATGCTAAATGCTTGACACATCCATCTATTTTGGGCACCTTATTTACTTCCCTGACTAAAGACCTTCTCAACCACATTTCTCAGTTTGGAGGTTGCTCAGCACTGGTAGCTTAAAGAAAGGGTTAAATGTACCTAAAAGGATGTTTTTTAAGTTTATTTAAAGGCCACCAAGGCAAAGGGTGCCTTGAGTTCACTAGTAACATCTTTAAACAGCCTATTGTGAGAAACGCTAATGTGGGTAATTGACAACCACAAAGATGCACAAAAAGCGGAATCTAATAGAGAAAGTCAATGCACAAACAAACAATGGGCAGTCTTTAAAGTCATTTGAAGTGAAAACTGATCATATACTGTAGTTGTACTGTTATTACAAATGTTGAATACAGAGATATAGCTGTGCTGTGCATAGCAGGAAGAGACACTTCACCTGCAAGCTCTTAATACTTGTATTGAAGCCCCCCAATGCAGGTAGTCTGCCCACCAAATAGATCAGCCCACTGCTTTCAGTTTGACTCAGAGGATGAACCTCAGGAAATTTGCTTCTGTGAGGTGCCAAACTACTCAATGTGATATTTCCACACACGCACGCACGCACGCACGCACGCACGCACGCACACACTTTAAATTAAACAAAATAAAAAGAGCTACAATCACTTTAAACACTGCATAAAAAAGCTTTTCTTGCTCAGAGTCGTCTCACTTCTAGTGCAAATATCTGAAAATTCTTAAATAAAGAAATATTTTTCAGGTCTTGTTTTCAGAAATAATATACCAAAATTAAGTAAAACAATTTTTAGAAATAATCTTGTTTTCTCTTTTGGCAAAAGATTATTTCACTTACCCGTTTGGCAGATTATTTTGCTTGTTTTAAGGTAAAACTCACTTAATTTTGTCATATTTTTTAAAACAAGATGATACATTTTGCTTGTCTAGAAAATGCTTCTTGATTTAAGAATGTTTTGATATTTGGACTAGAAACGAGACAAAAATATTTAAGTACAAATAGCATTTTTTTTTTTGTTATTTTTTGTTAGGCTATTTTTTTTTCTATGGATTTAGTTCATCTAACACATTCAGTATCTGCATTTGGCCATTTAACAGTCAGAAAATCATCCTCATCGAAAAGCATGTTATTCTATTAGCATAAACTAAAAATACTAAATATTTCCATCGACTAGAAAACTTTAGTCTGACTATGAAGGTCACTATATAAAAAGCAATAGGAGGGTCAAATGGTTGTGGGAGGATTCATAAATACACACACACACACCACCTTCAGTGTTTTAGCGGAAGGTCTTTAAGTGAAGCAGAAGTGTATAAGAACATGTTTCAGATGTTTGTTTTGTATTGTTTGTGCTGGAGATGTTGCGCTGGTAAGTTATTATAGCATTTCTTTCCATTTATGAGCTCAAGTGAATTCTTATCTACTGCTGTGAATAGTTGTGAGGTCCACTAATAACTTTGTAAATGTGTCTGGTTATGATCTGCATGTGGAGCTGCTGGAATATTTTGGGCTGCTTATATATATAAATAAAATACACACACCTGCCACTTTATTAGGTACACCTGTCCAACTGCCTTTTAA